>NW_026736587.1:0-65306 GCF_949786415.1 Peromyscus eremicus | reverse complement strand
GCTCAGAAGAAAAGAACTGTGCTTCCTACACGAACGGGCCATATCTAGTTCAACTATGCTTAGGAAACTGACAATAACAGTAGCTCCTCTTCAGTCCGATACACTGTACTTGCTGGGAACAGACGCGAGTGCTATTTGCACTGTGTATGGCAATGGGAGCGCAATAGTGACTTTCCTTACCGGAAAACAACTCTTGCTTGTAGGACCAGAAACTGCATGTCATTCAACTCCATTTAGGACTGGGAAACAAACGATAGCTTGCCTTAAAAGAAACACATTCTGCTTTAGAGAAAAGAGCACACTTCGACTCTACTGTGTTTCCTTCAGGGCCAGAACAGTGAGCTTGCCCAGAACAAAAGAACTGTGCTTCCTACACACACGGGCCATATCTAGTTCAACTCTGCTTAGGAAACTGACAAGAACAGTAGCTCCTCTTCAGTTCGATACACTGTACTTGCTGGGAAGAGATGCGAGTGCTATTTGCACTGTGTATGGCAATGGGAGTGCAACACTGACTTTCTTCCCCAGAAAACAACTCTTGCTCGTAGGACCAGAAACTGCATGGGATTCAAGTCCATTTAGGACTGGGAAACAAATGCTTGCTCGCTTTACATGAAACACATTCTGCTTTTGAGAAAAAAGCACTCTTCTACTCTACTGTGTTTCCTAAGGGGTCCGAACATTGAGCTTGCTCAGAACAAAGAACTGTGCTTCCTACACACACCGCCATATCTAGTTCAATTCTGCTTAGGTACCTGACAAGAACAGTAGCTCCTCTTCAGTCCAATACACTGTACTGCTGGAAAGAGACAACAGTGCTATTTGTCCTGTGTATGGCAATGGCAGCGAAATAGTGACTTTCCTTACCAGAAAACAACTCTTGCTCGTAGGACGAGAAACTGCATGTGATTCAACTCCACTTAGGACTGGAAAGCAAACGCTAGCTTGCCTTACAAGAAACACACTCTGCTTTTGAGAAAAGAGCACTCTTCTACTCCACTGTGTTTCCTAAGGGTTCCAAACAGTGAGCTTGCTCAGAACAAAAGAACTGTGCTTCCTACACACACGGGACATATCTCATTCAACTCTGCTTAGGAAACTGACAAGAACAGTAGCTTCTCTTCATTCTGATACACTGTTCTTGCTGGGAACAGCCTCGAGTGCCATTTGCACTGTGTATGACCATGGGAGCACAATAGTGACTTTCCTTACCAGAAAACAACTCTTGCTCGTAGGACCAGAACCTGCATATGATTCAACTCCATTTAGGACTGGGAAACAAACGTTAGCTCGCCTTCCAAGAAACACACTCTGCTTTTGAGAAAAGAGCACTCTTCTACTCTACTGTGTTTCCTATAGGGCCAGAACAGTGAGCTTGCCCAGAACAAAAGAACTGTGCTTCCTACACACACGGGCCATATCTAGTTCAACTCTGCTTAGGAAACTGACAAGAACAGTAGCTCCTCTTCAGTTCAATAAACTGTACTTGCTGGGAACAGATGCGAGTGCTATTTGCACTGTGTATGGCAATGGGAGTGCAATAGTGACTTTCTTCCCCAGAAAACAACTCTTGCTCGTAGTACCAGAAACTATATGTGATTCAACTCCATTTAGGACTGGGAAACAAATGCTAGCTCGCCTTACATGAAACACATTCTGCTTTTGAGAAAAGAGCACTCTTCTACTCTACTGTGTTTCCTATGGGGTCCGAACAGTGAGCTTGCTCAGAACAAAAGAACTGTGCTTCCTACACGAACGGGCAATATGTACTTCAACTCTGCTTAGGAAACTGACAAGAACAGTAGCTCCTCTTCAGTCCAATACAGTGTACTTGCTGGGAACATATGCGAGTGCTATTTGCACTGTGTAAGGCAATGAGAGCACAATAGTGACTTTCCTTACTGGAAAACAACTCTTCCTCGTAGGACCAGAAACTGCATGTGATTCAACTCCATTTAGGACTGGGAAACAAACGCTAGCTCGCCTTACAAGAAACACACTCTGCTTTAGAGAAAAGAGCACTCGTCTACTCTACTATGATTCCTATAGGGCCAGAACAGTGAGCTTGCTCAGAACAAAAGTACTGTGCTTCCTACACACACGGGCCATATCTAGTTCAACTCTGCTTAGGAAACTGAAAAGAACAGTAGATCCTCTTCAGTCCAATACACTGTACTAGCTGGGAACAGACGCGAGTGCTATTTGCACTGTGTATGGCAATTGGAGAACAATAGTGACTCGTCTTACCAGAAAACAAATCTTGCTCGTAGGACAAAAAACTGCATGTGACTCAACTCCATTTAGGACTGGGAAACAAACGCTAGCTCGCCTTCCAAGAAACACACTCTGCTTCTGAGAAAAGAGCACTCTTCAATTCTACTGTGTTTCCTATGTCTTCCCAACAGTGAGCTTGCTCAGAACAAAAAAACTGTGCTTCCTACAAACATGGCCATATCTAGTTCAACTCTGCTTAGGAACCTGACAAGGACAGTAGATCCTCTTCAGTCCAATACACTGTACTTGCTGGGAACAGACGCCAGTGCTATTTGTACTGTGTATGGCAATGGCAGCGCAATAGTGACTCTTCTTACCAGAAAACAACTCTTGCTCGTAGGACGAGAAACTGCATGTGATTCAACTCCACTTAGGACTGGGAAGCAAACGCTAGCTTGCCTTACAAGAAACACAGTCTGCTTTTGAGAAAAGAGCACTCTTCTACTCCACTGTGTTTCCTAAGGGTTCCAAACAGTGAGCTTGCTCAGAACAAAAGAACTGTGCTTCCTACACACACGGGACATATCTCATTCAACTCTGCTTAGAAAACTGACAAGAACAGTAGCTTCTCTTCATTCCGATACACTGTTCTTGCTGGGAACAGCCTCGAGTGCCATTTGCACTGTGTATGACCATGGGAGCGCAGTAGTGACTTTCCTTACCAGAAAACAACTCTTGCTCGTAGGACCAGAACCTGCATGTGATTCAACTCCATTTAGGACTGGGAAACAAACGCTAGCTCGCCTTACAAGAAACACACTCTGCTTTTGAGAAAAGAGCACTCTTCTACTCTACTGTGTTTCCTACAGGGCCAGAAGAGTGAGCTTGCTCAGAACAAAAGAAGTGTGCTTCCTACACACACGGCCATATCTAGTTCAACTCTGCTTAGGAACATGACAAGAACAGTAGATCCTCTTCAGTCCAATACACTGTACATGCTGGGAACAGACGCCAGTGCTATTTGCACTGTGTATGACAATGGGAGCACAATAGTGACTCTTCTTACCAGAAAACAACTCTTGCTCATAGGACCAGAAACTGCATGTGATTCGACTCCATTTAGGACTGTGAAACAAACACTATCTCGCCTTACAGGAAACACACTCTGCTTTAGAGAAAAGAGCACTTTTCTACTCTTCTGTGATTCCTATGAGGTCCGAACAGTGAGCTTGCTCACAACAAAAAAACTGTGCTTCCTACACACACCGCCATACTTACTTCAATTCTGCTTAGGTACCTGACAAGAACAGTAGCTCCTCTTCAGTCCAATACACTGTATTGCTGGAAAGAGACAACAGTGCTATTTGTCCTGTGTATGGCAATGGCAGCGCAATAGTGACTCTTCTTACCAGAAAACAACTCTTGCTCGTAGGACCAGAAATTGCATGTCATTCAACTCCATTTAGGACTGGGAAACAAACGCTAGCTTGCCTTAAAAGAAACACTTTCTGCTTTAGAGAAAAGAGCACACTTCGACTCTACTGTGTTTCCTATAGGGCCAGAACAGTGAGCTTGCCCAGAACAAAATATCTGTGCTTCCTACACAACCGGGCCATATCTAGTTCAATGCTGCTTAGGAAACTGACAAGAACAGTAGCTCCTCTTCAGTTCAATACACTGTACTTGCTGGGAACAGATGCGAGTGCTATTTGCACTGTGTATGGTAAGGGGAGTGCAATAGTGACTTTCTTCCCCAGAAAACAACTCTTGCTCGTAGGACCAGAAACTGCATGTGATTCAACTCCATTTAGGACTGGGAAACAAATGCTAGTTCGCCTTACATGAAACACATTCTGCTTTTGAGAAAAGAGCACTCTTCTACTGTACTGTGTTTCCTATGGGGTCCGAACAGTGAGCTTGCTCAGAACAAAGGAACTGTGCTTCCTACACGAACGGGCCATATCTAGTTCAACTCTGCTTAGGAAACTGACAAGAACAGTAGCTCCTCTTCAGTCCGATACACTGTACTTGCTGGGAACAGACGCCAGTGCTATTTGCACTGTGTATGGCAATGGGAGCGCAATAGTGACTTTCCTTACCGGAAAACAACTCTTGATCGTAGGACCAGAAACTGCATGTTATTCAACTCCATTTAGGACTGGGAAACAAACGCTAACTCGCCTTACAAGAAACACACTCTGCTTTAGAGAAAAGAGCACTCTTCTACTCTACTGTGTTTCCTACAGGGCCAGAACAGTGAGCTTGCTCAGAACAAAAGAACTGTGCTTCCTACACACATGGCCATATCTAGTTCAACTCTGCTTAGGAAACTGACAAGAACAGTAGCTCCTCTTCAGTTCAATACACTGTACTTGCTGAGAACAGATGCGAATGGTATTTGCACTGTGTATGGCAATGGGAGTGCAACAGTGACTTTCCTTACCAGAAAAAAACTCTTGCTCGTAGGACCAGAAACTGCATGTGATTCCACTTCATTTAGGACTAGGAAACTAACGCCATCTCGCCTTACAAGAAACACACTCTGCTTTAGGGAAAAGAGCACTCTTCTACTCTTCTGTGTTTCCTATGAGGTCCGAACAGTGAGCTTGCTCACAACAAAAAAACTGTGCTTCCTACACACACCGCCATACTTAGTTCAATTCTGCTTAGGTACCTGACAAGAACAGTAGCTCCTCTTCAGTCCAATACACTGTCCTGCTGTAAACAGACAACAGTGCTATTTGTCCTGTGTATGGCAATGGCAGCGCAATAGTGACTCTTCTTACCAGAAAACATCTCTTGCTCGTAGGACCTGAAACTGCATGTCATTCAACTCCGTTTAGGACTGGGAAACAAACGCTAGCTTGCCTTACAAGAAACACTCTCTGCTTTATAGAAAAGAGCACACTTCGACTCTACTGTGTTTCCTACAGGGCCAGAACAGTGAGCTTGCCCAGAACAAAAGAACTGTGCTTCCTACACACACGGGCCATATCTAGTTCAACTCTGCTTAGGAAACTGACAAGAACAGTAGCTCCTCTTCAGTTCAATACACTGTACTTGCTGGGAACAGATGCGAGTGGTATTTGCACTGTGTATGGCAATTGGAGTGCAATACTGACTTTCTTCCCCAAAAAACAACTCTTGCTCGTAGGACCAGAAACTGCATGTGATTCAACTCCATTTAGGACTGGGAAACAAACGCTAGCTTGCCTTAAAAGAAACACACTCTGCTTTTGAGAAAAGAGCACTCTTCAATTCTACTGTGTTTCCTATATGTTCCCAACAGTGAGCTTGCTCAGAACAAAAAAAACTGTGCTTCCTACACACACGGCCATATCTAGTTCAACTCTGCTTAGGAACCTGACAAGAACAGTAGATCCTCTTCAGTCCAATACACTGTACTTGCTGGGAACAGACGCCAGTGCTATTTGTCCTTTGTAAGGCAATTGCAGCGCAACAGTGATTCTTCTTACCATAAAACAACTCTTGCTCGTATGACCAGAAACTGCATGTGATTCAACTCCATTTAGGACTGGAAAAGAAAGGCTAGCTCGCCTTACAAGAAACAGACTCTGCTTTAGAGAAAAGAGCACTCTTCTACTCTACTGTGTTTCCTATACGGTCAGAACAGGAGATTACTCAGAACAAAAGAACTGTGCTTCCTATACACACCGCCATACTTAGTTCAATTCTGCTTAGGTACCTGACAAGAACAGTAGCTCCTATTCAGACCAATACACTGTACTGCTGGAAAGAGACAACAGTGCTATTTGTCCTGTGTATGGCAATGGCAGCGCAATAGTGACTCTTCTTACCAGAAAACAACTCTTGCTCGTAGGACCAGAAACTGCATGTCATTCAACTCCATTTAGGACTGAGAAACAAACGCTAGCTTGCCTTACAAGAAACACACTCTGCTTTAGAGAAAAGAGCACTCTTCTACTCTACTGTGTTTCCTATGGTGTCCGAACAGTGAGCTTGCTCAGAACAAAAGAACCGTGCTTCCTACACACATGGTCCATATCTAGTTCAACTCTGCTTAGGAAACTGACAAGAACAGTAGCTCCTCTTCAGTCCAGTACTCTGTACTTGCTGGAAACAGACGCGAGTGCAATTTGCACTGTGTATGGCAATGGCAGCACAATAGTGACTTTCCTTACTGGAAAACAACTCTTGCTCGTAGGACCAGAAACTGCATGTGTTTCAACTCCATTTAGGACTGGGAAACAAACGCTAGCTTGCCTTACAAGAAACACTCTCTGCTTTAGAGAAAAGAGCACACTTCGACTCTACTGTGTTTCCTACAGTGCCAGAACAGTGAGCTTGCCCAGAACAAAAGAACTGTGCTTCCTACACACACGGGCCATATCTACTTCAACTCTGCTTAGGAAACTGACAAGAACAGTAGCTCCTCTTCAGTTCGATACACTGTACTTGCTGGGAACAGATGCGAGGGCTATTTGCACTGTGTATGGCAAAGGGAGTGCAATACTGACTTTCTTCCCCAGAAAACAACTCTTGCTAGTAGGACCAGAAACTGCATTGGATTCAACTCCATTTAGGACTGGGAAACAAATGCTTGCTCGCTTTACATGAAACACATTCTGCTTTTGAGAAAAGAGCACTCTTCTACTTTTCTGTGTTTCCTAAGGGGTTCGAACATTGAGCTTGCTCAGAACAAAAGAACTATGCTTCCTACACACACGGGCCATATTTAGTTCAACTCTGCTTAGGAAACTGACAAGAACAGTAGCTCCTCTTCAGTCCAATACACTGTACTTGCTGGGAACAGACGCGAGTGCTATTTGCACTGTGGATCGCAATAGGAGCGCAATAGTGACTTTCCTTACCAGAAAACAACTCTTGCTCGTAGGACCAGAAACTGCATGTGATTCAACTCCATTTAGGACTGGGGAAAAAATGCCAGCAAGCCTTACATGAAACACACTCTGCTTTTGAGAAAAGAGCACTCTTCTACACTACTGTGTTTCCCATGGGGTCCGAACAGTGAGCTTGCTCAGAACAAAAGAACTGTGCTTCCTACACACACGGGCCATATCTAGTTCAACTCTGCTTAGGAAACTGACAAGAACAGTAGCTCCTCTTCAGTCCAATACACTGTACTTGCGGGGAACAGTCGCCAGTGCTATTTGCACTGTGTATGGCAATGGGAGCACAATAGTGACTCGTCTTACCTGAAAACAAATCTTACTCGTAGGACAAAAAACTTCATGTGACTCAACTCCATTTAGGACTGGGAAACAAACGCTAGCTCGCCTTCCAAGAAACACACTCTGCTTTTGAGAAAAGAGCACTCTTCAATTCTACTGTGTTTCCTATGTGTTCCCAAAAGTGAGCTTGGTCAGAACAATAAAACTGTGCTTCCTACACACACGGCCATATCTAGTTCAACTCTGCTTAGGAACCTGACAAGAACAGTAGATCCTCTGAGTCCAATACACTGTATTTGTTGTGAAAGGCGCCAGTGCTATTTGTCCTGTGTATGGCAATGGCAGCGCAATAGTGACTCTTCTTACCAGAAAACAACTCTTGCTCGTAGGACCAGAAACTGCATGTGATTCAACTCCACTTAGGACTGGGAAGCAAACGCTAGCTTGCCTTACAAAAAACACACTCTGCTTTTGAGAAAAGAGCACTCTTCTACTCTACTGTGTTTCCTATGGGTTCCAAACAGTGAGCTTGCTCAGAACAAAAGAACTGTGCTTCCTACACACACGAACATATCTCGTTCTACTCTGCTTAGGAAACTGACAAGAACAGTAGCTTCTCTTCAGTCCGATACACTGTACTTGCTGGGAACAGTCGCCAGTGCTATTTGCACTGTGTATGACCATGGGAGCACAATAGTGACTTTCCTTACCAGAAAACAACTCTTGCTCATGGGACCAGAACCTGCATGTGATTCAACTCCATTTAGGACTGGGAAACAAACGCTAGCTCGCCTTACAAGAAACACACTCGGCTTTTGAAAAAAGAGCACTCTTCTACTTTACTGTGATTCCTACAGGGCAAGAAGAGTGAGCTTGCTCAGAACAAAAGAAGTGTGCTTCCTACACACACGGGCATATCTAGTTCAACACTGCTTAGGAAACTGACAAGAACAGTTGCTCCTCTTCAGTATGATACACTGTACTTGCTGGGAACAGACGCGAGTGCTATTTGCACTGTGTATGGCAATGGGAGCACAATAGTGACTTTCCTTACCAGAAAACAACTTTTGCTGGTAGGACCAAAAACTGCATGTGATTCAACTCCATTTAGGACTGGGAAACATATGCCAGCTCGCCTTACATGAAACACATTCTGCTTTTGAGAAAAGAGCACTCTTCTACTCTACTGTGTTTCCTATGGGGTCTGAACAGTGAGCTTGCTCAGAAAAAAAAACTGTGGTTCCTACACACACGGACCATATCTAGTTCATCTCTGCTTAGGAAATTGACAAGAACAGTAGCTCCTATTCAGTCCAATACACTGTACTTGCTGGGAACAGACACGATTGCTATTTGTAATGTGTATGGCAATGGGAGTGCAATAGTGACTTTCTTCCCCAGAAAACAACTCTTGCTCGTAGGACCAGAAACTGCATGTGATTCAACTCCATTTAGGACTGGGAAACAAATGCTAGCTCGCTTTACAAGAAACATGCTCTGCTTTTGAGAAAAGAGCACTCTTCTACTCTACTGTGTTTCCTAAGGGGTCCGAACAGTGAGCTTGCTCAGAACAAAAGAACTGTGCTTCCTACACACACGGGCCATATTTAGTTCAACTCTGCTTAGGAAACTGACAAGAACAGTAGCTCCTCTTCAGTCCGATACACTGTACTTGCTGGGAACAGACGCGAGTGCTATTTGCACTGTGGATGGCAATAGGAGCGCAATAGTGACTTTCCTTACCAGAAAACAACTCTTGCTCGTAGGACCAGAAACTGCATGTGATTCAACTCCATTTAGGACTGGGAAAAAAATGCCAGCAAGCCTTACATGAAAAACACTCTGCTTTTGAGAAAAGAGCACTCTTCTACTCTACTGTGTTTCCCATGGGTTCCGAACAGTGAGCTTGCTCAGAACAAAAGAACTGTGCTTCCTACACACACGGGCCGTATCTAGTTCAACTCTGCTTAGGAAACTGACAAGAACAGTAGCTCCTCTTCAGTCCAATACACTGTACTTGCGGGGAACAGTCGCCAGTGCTATTTGCACTGTGTATGGCAATGGGAGCACAATAGTGACTCGTCTTACCTGAAAACAAATCTTACTCGTAGGACAAAAAACTTCATGTGACTCAACTCCATTTAGGACTGGGAAACAAACGCTAGCTCGCCTTCCAAAAAACACACTCTGCTTTTGAGAAAAGAGCACTCTTCAATTCTACTGTGTTTCCTATGTGTTCCCAACAGTGAGCTTGCTCAGAACAATAAAACTGTGCTTCCTACACACACGGCCATATCTAGTTCAACTCTGCTTAGGAACCTGACAAGAACAGTAGATCCTCTGAGTCCAATACACTGTACTTGCTGTGAAAGGCGCCAGTGCTATTTGTCCTGTGTATGGCAATGGCAGCACAATAGTGACTCTTCTTACCAGAAAACAACTCTTGCTCGTAGGACCAGAAACTGCATGTGATTCAACTCCACTTAGGACTGGGAAACAAATGCTAGCTCGCCTTACATGAAACACATTCTGCTTTTGAGAAAAGAGCACTCTTCTACTCTACTGTGTTTCCTATGGGGTCCAAACAGTGAGCTTGCTCAGAACAAAAGAACTGTGCTTCCTACACACACGGGTCATATCTAGTTCAACTCTGCTTAGGAAACTGACAAGAACAGTAGCTCCTCTTCAGTCCAATACACTGTACTTGCGGGGACCAGACGCCAGTGCTATTTGCACTGTGTATGGCATTTGGAGCACAATAGTTACTCGTCTTACCAGAAAACAAATCTTGCTCATAGGACAAAAAACTGCATGTGACTCAACTCCATTTAGGACTGAGAAACAAATGCTAGCTTGCCTTCTAAGAAAGACACTCTGCTTTTGAGAAAAGAGCACTCTTCAATTCTACTGTGTTTCCTTTGTGTTCCCAACAGTGAGCTTGCTCAGAACAAACGAACTGTGCTTCCTACACACATGGGCCATATCTAGTTCAACTCTGCTTAGGAACTGACGAGAACAGTAGCTCCTCTTCAGTCCAATACACTGTACTTGCTTGGAATAGAAGCGAGTGCTATTTGCACTTTATATGGAAATGGGAGCGCAATAGTGACTTTCCTTACCAAGTAAAAACTCTTGCTCATAGGACCAAAAACTGCATGTGATTCAACTCCATTTAGGACTGGGAAACAAACGTTAGCTCGCCTTACAAGAAACACACTCTGCTTTTGATAAAAGAGCACTCTTCTATTCTCCTGTGTTTCCTATAGGGCCAGTACAGAAAGATTGCTCAGAACAAAAGAACTGTGCTTCCTACACACATGGCCATATCCAGTTCAATTCTGCTTAGGAAACTGACAAGAACAGTAGCTCCTCTTCAGTCCAATACACTGTACTTGCTGGGAACAGACGCGAGTGCAGTTTGCACTGTGTATGACAATGGGAGAGCAATAGTGACTATTCTTACCAGAAAACAACTCTTGCTCGTAGGACCAGAAACTGCATGTGGTTCAACTCCATTTAGGACTGGGAAACAAACGCTAGCTTGCCTTACGAGAAACACACTCGGCTTTTGAGAAAAGAGCACTCTTCTACTCTACTGTGTTTCCTATGGTGTCCGAACAGTGAGCTTGCTCAGAACAAAAGAACTGTGCTTCCTACACACACGGGCCATATCTAGTTCAACTCTGCTTAGGAAACTGACAAGAACAGTATCTCCTCTTCAGTCCAATACACTGTACTTGTGGGGAACAGACGCCAGTGCTATTTGCACTGTGTATGGCAATGGGAGCGCAATAGTGACTCTTCTTACCAGAAAACAACTCTTGGTTGTAGGACCAGAAACTGCATGGGATTCAACTCCGTTTCTGACTGGGAAACAAACACTAGCTAGCCTTACAAGAAACACACTCTGCTTTTGAAAAAAGAGCACTCTTCTACTCTACTGTGTTTCCCATGGGGTCCGAACAGTGAGCTTGCTCAGAACAAAAGAACTGTGCTTCACACACGGGCCATATCTAGTTCAACTCTGCTTAGGAAACTGACAAGAACAGTAGATTTTCTTCTGTCCAATACACTGTACTTGCTGGGAACAGACGCGAGTGCTATTTGCACTGTGGATGGCAATGATAGCACAATAGTGACTCTTCTTACCAGAAAACAACTTCTTGCTCGTAGGACCAGAAACTGCATGTGATGCAACTCCATTTAGGACTGGGACACAAACGCTAGTTCGCCTTACAAGAAACACACTCTGCTTTTGAGAAAAGAGCACTCTTCTACTCTACTGTGTTTACTCCAGGGCCAGAACAGTGAGCTTGCTCAGAACAAAAGAACTGTGCTTCCTACACACACGGGCCATATCTAGTTCAACTCTGCTTAGGAAACTGACAAGAACAGTAGCTCCTCTTCAGTCCGATACACTGTACTTGCTGGGAACAGACGCCAGTGCTATTTGCACTGTGTATGGCAATGGGAGCGCAATAGTGACTTTCCTTACTGGAAAACAACTCTTGATCGTAGGACCAGAAACTGCATGTTATTCAACTCCATTTAGGATTGGGAAACAAACGCTAGCTCGCCTTACAAGAAACACACTCTGCTTTAGAGAAAAGAGCACTCTTCTACTCTACTGTGTTTCCTACAGGGCCAGAACAGTGAGCTTGCTCAGAACAAAAGAACTGTGCTTCCTACACACATGGCCATATCTAGTTCAACTCTGCTTAGGAAACTGACAAGAACAGTAGCTCCTCTTCAGTTCAATACACTGTACTTGCTGGGAACAGATGCGAATGGTATTTGCACTGTGTATGGCAATGGGAGTGCAACAGTGACTTTCCTTACCAGAAAAAAACTCTTGCTCGTAGGACCAGAAACTGCATGTGATTCCACTTCATTTAGGACTAGGAAACTAACGCCATCTCGCCTTACAAGAAACACACTCTGCTTTAGGGAAAAGAGCACTCTTCTACTCTTCTGTGATTCCTATGAGGTCCGAACAGTGAGCTTGCTCACAACAAAAAAACTGTGCTTCCTACACACACCGCCATACTTAGTTCAATTCTGCTTAGGTACCTGACAAGAACAGTAGCTCCTCTTCAGTCCAATACACTGTCCTGCTGTAAACAGACAACAGTGCTATTTGTCCTGTGTATGGCAATGGCAGCGCAATAGTGACTCTTCTTACCAGAACACATCTCTTGCTCGTAGGACCAGAAACTGCATGTCATTCAACTCCGTTTAGGACTGGGAAACAAACGCTAGCTTGCCTTACAAGAAACACTCTCTGCTTTAGAGAAAAGAGCACACTTCGACTCTACTGTGTTTCCTACAGGGCCAGAACAGTGAGCTTGCCCAGAACAAAAGAACTGTGCTTCCGACACACACGGGCCATATCTAGTTCAACTCTGCTTAGGAAACTGACAAGAACAGTAGCTCCTCTTCAGTTCAATACACTGTACTTGCTGGGAACAGATGCGAGTGGTATTTGCACTGTGTATGGCAATTGGAGTGCAATACTGACTTTCTTCCCCAAAAAACAACTCTTGCTCGTAGGACCAGAAACTGCATGTGATTCAACTCCATTTAGGACTGGGAAACAAACGCTAGCTTGCCTTACAAGAAACACACTCTGCTTTTGAGAAAAGAGCACTCTTCAATTCTACTGTGTTTCCTATATGTTCCCAACAGTGAGCTTGCTCAGAACAAAAAAACTGTGCTTCCTACACACACGGCCATATCTAGTTCAACTCTGTTTAGGAACCTGACAAGAACAGTAGATCGTCTTCAGTCCAATACACTGTACTTGCTGGGAACAGACGCCAGTGCTATTTGTCCTTTGTATGGCAATTGCAGCGCAACAGTGATTCTTCTTACCATAAAACAACTCTTGCTCGTATGACCAGAAACTGCATGTGATTCAACTCCATTTAGGACTGGAAAAGAAAGGCTAGCTCGCCTTACAAGAAACAGACTCTGCTTTAGAGAAAAGAGCACTCTTCTACTCTACTGTGTTTCCTATAGGGTCAGAACAGTGTGATTACTCAGAACAAAAGAACTGTGCTTCCTACACACACCGCCATACTTAGTTCAATTCTGCTTAGGTACCTGACAAGAACAGTAGCTCCTATTCAGACCAATACACTGTACTGCTGGAAAGAGACAACAGTGCTATTTGTCCTGTGTATGGCAATGGCAGCGCAATAGTGACTCTTCTTACCAGAAAACAACTCTTGCTCGTAGGACCAGAAACTGCATGTCATCAACTCCATTTAGGACTGGGAAACAAACACTAGCTCGCCTTACAAGAAACACACTCTGCTTTAGAGAAAAGAGCACTCTTCTACTCTACTGTGTTTCCTATGGTGTCCGAACAGTGAGCTTGCTCAGAACAAAAGAACCGTGCTTCCTACACACATGGTCCATATCTAGTTCAACTCTGCTTAGGAAACTGACAAGAACAGTAGCTCCTCTTCAGTCCAGTACTCTGTAGTTGCTGGGAACAGACGCGAGTGCAATTTGCACTGTGTATGGCAATGGCAGCACAATAGTGACTTTCCTTACCGGAAAACAACTCTTGCTCGTAGGACCAGAAACTGCATGTGTTTCAACTCCATTTAGGACTGGGAAACAAACGCTAGCTTGCCTTACAAGAAACACTCTCTGCTTTAGAGAAAAGAGCACACTTCGACTCTACTGTGTTTCCTACAGGGCCAGAACAGTGAGCTTGCCCAGAACAAAAGAACTGTGCTTCCTACACACACGGGCCATATCTACTTCAACTCTGCTTAGGAAACTGACAAGAACAGTAGCTCCTCTTCAGTTCGATACACTGTACTTGCTGGGAACAGATGCGAGGGCTATTTGCACTGTGTATGGCAAAGGGAGTGCAATACTGACTTTCTTCCCCAGAAAACAACTCTTGCTCGTAGGACCAGAAACTGCATTGGATTCAACTCCATTTAGGACTGGGAAACAAATGCTTGCTCGCTTTACATGAAACACATTCTGCTTTTGAGAACAGAGCACTCTTCTACTTTTCTGTGTTTCCTAAGGGGTTCGAACATTGAGCTTGCTCAGAACAAAAGAACTATGCTTCCTACACACACGGGCCATATTTAGTTCAACTCTGCTTAGGAAACTGACAAGAACAGTAGCTCCTCTTCAGTCCAATACACTGTACTTGCTGGGAACAGACGCGAGTGCTATTTGCACTGTGGATGGCAATAGGAGCGCAATAGTGACTTTCCTTACCAGAAAACAACTCTTGCTCGTAGGACCAGAAACTGCATGTGATTCAACTCCATTTAGGACTGGGGAAAAAATGCCAGCAAGCCTTACATGAAACACACTCTGCTTTTGAGAAAAGAGCACTCTTCTACACTACTGTGTTTCCCATGGGGTCCGAACAGTGAGCTTGCTCAGAACAAAAGATCTGTGCTTCCTACACACACGGGCCATATCTAGTTCAACTCTGCTTAGGAAACTGACAAGAACAGTAGCTCCTCTTCAGTCCAATACACTGTACTTGCGGGGAACAGTCGCCAGTGCTATTTGCACTGTGTATGGCAATGGGAGCACAATAGTGACTCGTCTTACCTGAAAACAAATCTTACTCGTAGGACAAAAAACTTCATGTGACTCAACTCCATTTAGGACTGGGAAACAAACGCTAGCTCGCCTTCCAAGAAACACACTCTGCTTTTGAGAAAAGAGCACTCTTCAATTCTACTGTGTTTCCTATGTGTTCCCAAAAGTGAGCTTGGTCAGAACAATAAAACTGTGCTTCCTACACACACGGCCATATCTAGTTCAACTCTGCTTAGGAACCTGACAAGAACAGTAGATCCTCTGAGTCCAATACACTGTACTTGTTGTGAAAGGCGCCAGTGCTATTTGTCCTGTGTATGGCAATGGCAGCGCAATAGTGACTCTTCTTACCAGAAAACAACTCTTGCTCGTAGGACCAGAAACTGCATGTGATTCAACTCCACTTAGGACTGGGAAGCAAACGCTAGCTTGCCTTACAAAAAACACACTCTGCTTTTGAGAAAAGAGCACTCTTCTACTCTACTGTGTTTCCTATGGGTTCCAAACAGTGAGCTTGCTCAGAACAAAAGAACTGTGCTTCCTACACACACGAACATATCTCGTTCTACTCTGCTTAGGAAACTGACAAGAACAGTAGCTTCTCTTCAGTCCGATACACTGTACTTGCTGGGAACAGTCGCCAGTGCTATTTGCACTGTGTATGACCATGGGAGCACAATAGTGACTTTCCTTACCAGAAAACAACTCTTGCTCATGGGACCAGAACCTGCATGTGATTCAACTCCATTTAGGACTGGGAAACAAACGCTAGCTCGCCTTACAAGAAACACACTCGGCTTTTGAAAAAAGAGCACTCTTCTACTTTACTGTGATTCCTACAGGGCAAGAAGAGTGAGCTTGCTCAGAACAAAAGAAGTGTGCTTCCTACACACACGGGCATATCTAGTTCAACACTGCTTAGGAAACTGACAAGAACAGTTGCTCCTCTTCAGTATGATACACTGTACTTGCTGGGAACAGACGCGAGTGCTATTTGCACTGTGTATGGCAATGGGAGCACAATAGTGACTTTCCTTACCAGAAAACAACTTTTGCTGGTAGGACCAAAAACTGCATGTGATTCAACTCCATTTAGGACTGGGAAACATATGCCAGCTCGCCTTACATGAAACACATTCTGCTTTTGAGAAAAGAGCACTCTTCTACTCTACTGTGTTTCCTATGGGGTCTGAACAGTGAGCTTGCTCAGAAAAAAAAACTGTGGTTCCTACACACACGGACCATATCTAGTTCAACTCTGCTTAGGAAACTGACAAGAACAGTAGCTCCTATTCAGTCCAATACACTGTACTTGCTGGGAACAGACACGATTGCTATTTGTAATGTGTATGGCAATGGGAGTGCAATAGTGACTTTCTTCCCCAGAAAACAACTCTTGCTCGTAGGACCAGAAACTGCATGTGATTCAACTCCATTTAGGACTGGGAAACAAATGCTAGCTCGCTTTACAAGAAACATGCTCTGCTTTTGAGAAAAGAGCACTCTTCTACTCTACTGTGTTTCCTAAGGGGTCCGAACAGTGAGCTTGCTCAGAACAAAAGAACTGTGCTTCCTACACACACGGGCCATATTTAGTTCAACTCTGCTTAGGAAACTGACAAGAACAGTAGCTCCTCTTCAGTCCGATACACTGTACTTGCTGGGAACAGACGCGAGTGCTATTTGCACTGTGGATGGCAATAGGAGCGCAATAGTGACTTTCCTTACCAGAAAACAACTCTTGCTCGTAGGACCAGAAACTGCATGTGATTCAACTCCATTTAGGACTGGGAAAAAAATGCCAGCAAGCCTTACATGAAAAACACTCTGCTTTTGAGAAAAGAGCACTCTTCTACTCTACTGTGTTTCCCATGGGTTCCGAACAGTGAGCTTGCTCAGAACAAAAGAACTGTGCTTCCTACACACACGGGCCGTATCTAGTTCAACTCTGCTTAGGAAACTGACAAGAACAGTAGCTCCTCTTCAGTCCAATACACTGTACTTGCGGGGAACAGTCGCCAGTGCTATTTGCACTGTGTATGGCAATGGGAGCACAATAGTGACTCGTCTTACCTGAAAACAAATCTTACTCGTAGGACAAAAAACTTCATGTGACTCAACTCCATTTAGGACTGGGAAACAAACGCTAGCTCGCCTTCCAAGAAACACACTCTGCTTTTGAGAAAAGAGCACTCTTCAATTCTACTGTGTTTCCTATGTGTTCCCAACAGTGAGCTTGCTCAGAACAATAAAACTGTGCTTCCTACACACACGGCCATATCTAGTTCAACTCTGCTTAGGAACCTGACAAGAACAGTAGATCCTCTGAGTCCAATACACTGTACTTGCTGTGAAAGGCGCCAGTGCTATTTGTCCTGTGTATGGCAATGGCAGCACAATAGTGACTCTTCTTACCAGAAAACAACTCTTGCTCGTAGGACCAGAAACTGCATGTGATTCAACTCCACTTAGGACTGGGAAGCAAACGCTAGCTTGCCTTACAAAAAACACACTCTGCTTTTGAGAAAAGAGCACTCTTCTACTCTACTGTGTTTCCTATGGGTTCCAAACAGTGAGCTTGCTCAGAACAAAAGAACTGTGCTTCCTACACACACGAACATATCTCGTTCTACTCTGCTTAGGAAACTGACAAGAACAGTAGCTTCTCTTCAGTCCGATACACTGTACTTGCTGGGAACAGTCGCCAGTGCTATTTGCACTGTGTATGACCATGGGAGCACAATAGTGACTTTCCTTACCAGAAAACAACTCTTGCTCATGGGACCAGAACCTGCATGTGATTCAACTCCATTTAGGACTGGGAAACAAACGCTAGCTCGCCTTACAAGAAACACACTCGGCTTTTGAAAAAAGAGCACTCTTCTACTTTACTGTGATTCCTACAGGGCAAGAAGAGTGAGCTTGCTCAGAACAAAAGAAGTGTGCTTCCTACACACACGGGCATATCTAGTTCAACACTGCTTAGGAAACTGACAAGAACAGTTGCTCCTCTTCAGTATGATACACTGTACTTGCTGGGAACAGACGCGAGTGCTATTTGCACTGTGTATGGCAATGGGAGCACAATAGTGACTTTCCTTACCAGAAAACAACTTTTGCTGGTAGGACCAAAAACTGCATGTGATTCAACTCCATTTAGGACTGGGAAACATATGCCAGCTCGCCTTACATGAAACACATTCTGCTTTTGAGAAAAGAGCACTCTTCTACTCTACTGTGTTTCCTATGGGGTCTGAACAGTGAGCTTGCTCAGAAAAAAAAACTGTGGTTCCTACACACACGGACCATATCTAGTTCAACTCTGCTTAGGAAACTGACAAGAACAGTAGCTCCTATTCAGTCCAATACACTGTACTTGCTGGGAACAGACACGATTGCTATTTGTAATGTGTATGGCAATGGGAGTGCAATAGTGACTTTCTTCCCCAGAAAACAACTCTTGCTCGTAGGACCAGAAACTGCATGTGATTCAACTCCATTTAGGACTGGGAAACAAATGCTAGCTCGCTTTACAAGAAACATGCTCTGCTTTTGAGAAAAGAGCACTCTTCTACTCTACTGTGTTTCCTAAGGGGTCCGAACAGTGAGCTTGCTCAGAACAAAAGAACTGTGCTTCCTACACACACGGGCCATATTTAGTTCAACTCTGCTTAGGAAACTGACAAGAACAGTAGCTCCTCTTCAGTCCGATACACTGTACTTGCTGGGAACAGACGCGAGTGCTATTTGCACTGTGGATGGCAATAGGAGCGCAATAGTGACTTTCCTTACCAGAAAACAACTCTTGCTCGTAGGACCAGAAACTGCATGTGATTCAACTCCATTTAGGACTGGGAAAAAAATGCCAGCAAGCCTTACATGAAAAACACTCTGCTTTTGAGAAAAGAGCACTCTTCTACTCTACTGTGTTTCCCATGGGTTCCGAACAGTGAGCTTGCTCAGAACAAAAGAACTGTGCTTCCTACACACACGGGCCGTATCTAGTTCAACTCTGCTTAGGAAACTGACAAGAACAGTAGCTCCTCTTCAGTCCAATACACTGTACTTGCGGGGAACAGTCGCCAGTGCTATTTGCACTGTGTATGGCAATGGGAGCACAATAGTGACTCGTCTTACCTGAAAACAAATCTTACTCGTAGGACAAAAAACTTCATGTGACTCAACTCCATTTAGGACTGGGAAACAAACGCTAGCTCGCCTTCCAAGAAACACACTCTGCTTTTGAGAAAAGAGCACTCTTCAATTCTACTGTGTTTCCTATGTGTTCCCAACAGTGAGCTTGCTCAGAACAATAAAACTGTGCTTCCTACACACACGGCCATATCTAGTTCAACTCTGCTTAGGAACCTGACAAGAACAGTAGATCCTCTGAGTCCAATACACTGTACTTGCTGTGAAAGGCGCCAGTGCTATTTGTCCTGTGTATGGCAATGGCAGCACAATAGTGACTCTTCTTACCAGAAAACAACTCTTGCTCGTAGGACCAGAAACTGCATGTGATTCAACTCCACTTAGGACTGGGAAACAAATGCTAGCTCGCCTTACATGAAACACATTCTGCTTTTGAGAAAAGAGCACTCTTCTACTCTACTGTGTTTCCTATGGGGTCCGAACAGTGAGCTTGCTCAGAACAAAAGAACTGTGCTTCCTACACACACGGGTCATATCTAGTTCAACTCTGCTTAGGAAACTGACAAGAACAGTAGCTCCTCTTCAGTCCAATACACTGTACTTGCGGGGACCAGACGCCAGTGCTATTTGCACTGTGTATGGCATTTGGAGCACAATAGTTACTCGTCTTACCAGAAAACAAATCTTGCTCATAGGACAAAAAACTGCATGTGACTCAACTCCATTTAGGACTGAGAAACAAATGCTAGCTTGCCTTCTAAGAAAGACACTCTGCTTTTGAGAAAAGAGCACTCTTCAATTCTACTGTGTTTCCTTTGTGTTCCCAACAGTGAGCTTGCTCAGAACAAACGAACTGTGCTTCCTACACACATGGGCCATATCTAGTTCAACTCTGCTTAGGAACTGACGAGAACAGTAGCTCCTCTTCAGTCCAATACACTGTACTTGCTTGGAATAGAAGCGAGTGCTATTTGCACTTTATATGGAAATGGGAGCGCAATAGTGACTTTCCTTACCAAGTAAAAACTCTTGCTCGTAGGACCAAAAACTGCATGTGATTCAACTCCATTTAGGACTGGGAAACAAACGTTAGCTCGCCTTACAAGAAACACACTCTGCTTTTGATAAAAGAGCACTCTTCTATTCTCCTGTGTTTCCTATAGGGCCAGTAAAGAAAGCTTGCTCAGAACAAAAGAACTGTGCTTCCTACACACATGGCCATATCCAGTTCAATTCTGCTTAGGAAACTGACAAGAACAGTAGCTCCTCTTCAGTCCAATACACTGTACTTGCTGGGAACAGACGCGAGTGCAGTTTGCACTGTGTATGACAATGGGAGAGCAATAGTGACTATTCTTACCAGAAAACAACTCTTGCTCGTAGGACCAGAAACTGCATGTGGTTCAACTCCATTTAGGACTGGGAAACAAACGCTAGCTTGCCTTACGAGAAACACACTCGGCTTTTGAGAAAAGAGCACTCTTCTACTCTACTGTGTTTCCTATGGTGTCCGAACAGTGAGCTTGCTCAGAACAAAAGAACTGTGCTTCCTACACACACGGGCCATATCTAGTTCAACTCTGCTTAGGAAACTGACAAGAACAGTATCTCCTCTTCAGTCCAATACACTGTACTTGTGGGGAACAGACACCAGTGCTATTTGCACTGTGTATGGCAATGGGAGCGCAATAGTGACTCTTCTTACCAGAAAACAACTCTTGGTTGTAGGACCAGAAACTGCATGGGATTCAACTCCGTTTCTGACTGGGAAACAAACACTAGCTAGCCTTACAAGAAACACACTCTGCTTTTGAAAAAAGAGCACTCTTCTACTCTACTGTGTTTCCCATGGGGTCCGAACAGTGAGCTTGCTCAGAACAAAAGAACTGTGCTTCACACACGGGCCATATCTAGTTCAACTCTGCTTAGGAAACTGACAAGAACAGTAGATTTTCTTCTGTCCAATACACTGTACTTGCTGGGAACAGACGCGAGTGCTATTTGCACTGTGGATGGCAATGATAGCACAATAGTGACTCTTCTTACCAGAAAACAACTTCTTGCTCGTAGGACCAGAAACTGCATGTGATGCAACTCCATTTAGGACTGGGACACAAACGCTAGTTCGCCTTACAAGAAACACACTCTGCTTTTGAGAAAAGAGCACTCTTCTACTCTACTGTGTTTACTCCAGGGCCAGAACAGTGAGCTTGCTCAGAACAAAAGAACTGTGCTTCCTACACACACGGGCCATATCTAGTTCAACTCTGCTTAGGAAACTGACAAGAACAGTAGCTCCTCTTCAGTCCGATACACTGTACTTGCTGGGAACAGACGCCAGTGTTATTTGCACTGTGTATGGCAATGGGAGCGCAATAGTGACTTTCCTTACTGGAAAACAACTCTTGATCGTAGGACCAGAAACTGCATGTTATTCAACTCCATTTAGGATTGGGAAACAAACGCTAGCTCGCCTTACAAGAAACACACTCTGCTTTAGAGAAAAGAGCACTCTTCTACTCTACTGTGTTTCCTACAGGGCCAGAACAGTGAGCTTGCTCAGAACAAAAGAACTGTGCTTCCTACACACATGGCCATATCTAGTTCAACTCTGCTTAGGAAACTGACAAGAACAGTAGCTCCTCTTCAGTTCAATACACTGTACTTGCTGGGAACAGATGCGAATGGTATTTGCACTGTGTATGGCAATGGGAGTGCAACAGTGACTTTCCTTACCAGAAAAAAACTCTTGCTCGTAGGACCAGAAACTGCATGTGATTCCACTTCATTTAGGACTAGGAAACTAACGCCATCTCGCCTTACAAGAAACACACTCTGCTTTAGGGAAAAGAGCACTCTTCTACTCTTCTGTGATTCCTATGAGGTCCGAACAGTGAGCTTGCTCACAACAAAAAAACTGTGCTTCCTACACACACCGCCATACTTAGTTCAATTCTGCTTAGGTACCTGACAAGAACAGTAGCTCCTCTTCAGTCCAATACACTGTCCTGCTGTAAACAGACAACAGTGCTATTTGTCCTGTGTATGGCAATGGCAGCGCAATAGTGACTCTTCTTACCAGAACACATCTCTTGCTCGTAGGACCAGAAACTGCATGTCATTCAACTCCGTTTAGGACTGGGAAACAAACGCTAGCTTGCCTTACAAGAAACACTCTCTGCTTTAGAGAAAAGAGCACACTTCGACTCTACTGTGTTTCCTACAGGGCCAGAACAGTGAGCTTGCCCAGAACAAAAGAACTGTGCTTCCGACACACACGGGCCATATCTAGTTCAACTCTGCTTAGGAAACTGACAAGAACAGTAGCTCCTCTTCAGTTCAATACACTGTACTTGCTGGGAACAGATGCGAGTGGTATTTGCACTGTGTATGGCAATTGGAGTGCAATACTGACTTTCTTCCCCAAAAAACAACTCTTGCTCGTAGGACCAGAAACTGCATGTGATTCAACTCCATTTAGGACTGGGAAACAAACGCTAGCTTGCCTTACAAGAAACACACTCTGCTTTTGAGAAAAGAGCACTCTTCAATTCTACTGTGTTTCCTATATGTTCCCAACAGTGAGCTTGCTCAGAACAAAAAAACTGTGCTTCCTACACACACGGCCATATCTAGTTCAACTCTGTTTAGGAACCTGACAAGAACAGTAGATCGTCTTCAGTCCAATACACTGTACTTGCTGGGAACAGACGCCAGTGCTATTTGTCCTTTGTATGGCAATTGCAGCGCAACAGTGATTCTTCTTACCATAAAACAACTCTTGCTCGTATGACCAGAAACTGCATGTGATTCAACTCCATTTAGGACTGGAAAAGAAAGGCTAGCTCGCCTTACAAGAAACAGACTCTGCTTTAGAGAAAAGAGCACTCTTCTACTCTACTGTGTTTCCTATAGGGTCAGAACAGTGTGATTACTCAGAACAAAAGAACTGTGCTTCCTACACACACCGCCATACTTAGTTCAATTCTGCTTAGGTACCTGACAAGAACAGTAGCTCCTATTCAGACCAATACACTGTACTGCTGGAAAGAGACAACAGTGCTATTTGTCCTGTGTATGGCAATGGCAGCGCAATAGTGACTCTTCTTACCAGAAAACAACTCTTGCTCGTAGGACCAGAAACTGCATGTCATCAACTCCATTTAGGACTGGGAAACAAACACTAGCTCGCCTTACAAGAAACACACTCTGCTTTAGAGAAAAGAGCACTCTTCTACTCTACTGTGTTTCCTATGGTGTCCGAACAGTGAGCTTGCTCAGAACAAAAGAACCGTGCTTCCTACACACATGGTCCATATCTAGTTCAACGCTGCTTAGGAAACTGACAAGAACAGTAGCTCCTCTTCAGTCCAGTACTCTGTACTTGCTGGGAACAGACGCGAGTGCAATTTGCACTGTGTATGGCAATGGCAGCACAATAGTGACTTTCCTTACCGGAAAACAACTCTTGCTCGTAGGACCAGAAACTGCATGTCATTCAACTCCATTTAGGACTGGGAAACAAAAGCTAGCTTGTCTTACAAGAAACACTCTCTGCTTTAGAGAAAAGAGCACACTTCGACTCTACTGTGTTTCCTACAGGGCCAGAACAGTGAGCTTGCCCAGAACAAAAGAACTGTGCTTCCTACACACACGGGCCATATCTACTTCAACTCTGCTTAGGAAACTGACAAGAACAGTAGCTCCTCTTCAGTTCGATACACTGTACTTGCTGGGAACAGATGCGAGGGCTATTTGCACTGTGTATGGCAAAGGGAGTGCAATACTGACTTTCTTCCCCAGAAAACAACTCTTGCTCGTAGGACCAGAAACTGCATTGGATTCAACTCCATTTAGGACTGGGAAACAAATGCTTGCTCGCTTTACATGAAACACATTCTGCTTTTGAGAAAAGAGCACTCTTCTACTTTTCTGTGTTTCCTAAGGGGGCCGAACATTGAGCTTGCTCAGAACAAAAGAACTATGCTTCCTACACACACGGGCCATATTTAGTTCAACTCTGCTTAGGAAACTGACAAGAACAGTAGCTCCTCTTTAGTCCGATACACTGTACTTGCTGGGAACAGACGCGAGTGCTATTTGCACTGTGGATGGCAATAGGAGCGCAATAGTGACTTTCCTTACCAGAAAACAACTCTTGCTCGTAGGACCAGAAACTGCATGTGATTCAACTCCATTTAGAACTGGGAAAAAAATGCCAGCAAGCCTTACATGAAACACACTCTGCTTTTGAGAAAAGAGCACTCTTCTACACTACTGTGTTTCCCATGGGGTCCGAACAGTGAGCTTGCTCAGAACAAAAGAACTGTGCTTCCTAAACACACAGGCCATATCTAGTTCAACTCTGCTTAGGAAACTGACAAGAACAGTAGCTCCTCTTCAGTCCAATACACTGTACTTGCGGGGAACAGTCGCCAGTGCTATTTGCACTGTGTATGGCAATGGGAGCACAATAGTGACTCGTCTTACCTGAAAACAAATCTTACTCGTAGGAAAAAAAACTTCATGTGACTCAACTCCATTTAGGACTGGGAAACAAACGCTAGCTCGCCTTCCAAGAAACACACTCTGCTTTTGAGAAAAGAGCACTCTTCAATTCTACTGTGTTTCCTATGTGTTCCCAACAGTGAGCTTGCTCAGAACAATAAAACTGTGCTTCCTACACACACGGCCATATCTAGTTCAACTCTGCTTAGGAACCTGACAAGAACAGTAGATCCTCTGAGTCCAATACACTGTACTTGCTGTGAAAGGCGCCAGTGCTATTTGTCCTGTGTATGGCAATGGCAGCGCAATAGTGACTCTTCTTACCAGAAAACAACTCTTGCTCGTAGGACCAGAAACTGCATGTGATTCAACTCCACTTAGGACTGGGAAGCAAACGCTAGCTTGCCTTACAAAAAACACACTCTGCTTTTGAGAAAAGAGCACTCTTCTACTCTACTGTGTTTCCTATGGGTTCCAAACAGTGAGCTTGCTCAGAACAAAAGAACTGTGCTTCCTACACACACGAACATATCTCGTTCTACTCTGCTTAGGAAACTGACAAGAACAGTAGCTTCTCTTCAGTCCGATACACTGTACTTGCTGGGAACAGACGCCAGTGCTATTTGCACTGTGTATGACCATGGGAGCACAATAGTGACTTTCCTTACCAGAAAACAACTCTTGCTCATAGGACCAGAACCTGCATGTGATTCAACTCCATTTAGGACTGGGAAACAAACGCTAGCTCTCCTTACAAGAAACACACTCGGCTTTTAAAAAAGAGCACTCTTCTACTTTACTGTGATTCCTACAGGGCAAGAAGAGTGAGCTTGCTCAGAACAAAAGAAGTGTGCTTCCTACACACACGGGCATATCTAGTTCAACACTGCTTAGGAAACTGACAAGAACAGTTGCTCCTCTTCAGTATGATACACTGTACTTGCTGGGAACAGACGCGAGTGCTATTTGCACTGTGTATGGCAATAGGAGCACAATAGTGACTTTCCTTACCAGAAAAGAACTTTTGCTGGTAGGACCAAAAACTGCATGTGATTCAACTCCATTGAGGACTGGGAAACATATGCCAGCTCGCCTTACATGAAACACATTCTGCTTTTGAGAAAAGAGCACTCTTCTACTCTACAGTGTTTCCTATGGGGTCTGAACAGTGAGCTTGCTCAGAACAAAAGAACTGTGCTTCCTACACACACGGACCATATCTAGTTCAACTCTGCTTAGGAAACTGACAAGAACAGTAGCTCCTCTTCAGTCCAATACACTGTACTTGCTGGGAACAGACACGATTGCTATTTGTAATGTGTATGGCAATGGGAGTGCAATAGTGACTTTCTTCCCCAGAAAACAACTCTTGCTCGTAGGACCAGAAACTGCATGTGATTCAACTCCATTTAGGACTGGAAAACAAATGCTAGCTCGCTTTACAAGAAACACGCTCTGCTTTTGAGAAAAGAGCACTCTTCTACTCTACTGTGTTTCCTAAGGGGTCCGAACAGTGAGCTTGCTCAGAACAAAAGAACTGTGCTTCCTACACACACGGGCCATATTTAGTTCAACTCTGCTTAGGAAACTGACAAGAACAGTAGCTCCTCTTCAGTCCGATACACTGTACTTGCTGGGAACAGACGCGAGTGCTATTTGCACTGTGGATGGCAATAGGAGCGCAATAGTGACTTTCCTTACCAGAAAACAACTCTTGCTCGTAGGACCAGAAACTGCATGTGATTCAACTCCATTTAGGACTGGGAAAAAAATGCCAGCAAGCCTTACATGAAAAACACTCTGCTTTTGAGAAAAGAGCACTCTTCAATTCTACTGTGTTTCCTATGTGTTCCCAACAGTGAGCTTGCTCAGAACAATAAAACTGTGCTTCCTACACACACGGCCATATCTAGTTCAACTCTGCTTAGGAACCTGACAAGAACAGTAGATCCTCTGAGTCCAATACACTGTACTTGCTGTGAAAGGCGCCAGTGCTATTTGTCCTGTGTATGGCAATGGCAGCACAATAGTGACTCTTCTTACCAGAAAACAACTCTTGCTCGTAGGACCAGAAACTGCATGTGATTCAACTCCACTTAGGACTGGGAAACAAATGCTAGCTCGCCTTACATGAAACACATTCTGCTTTTGAGAAAAGAGCACTCTTCTACTCTACTGTGTTTCCTATGGGGTCCGAACAGTGAGCTTGCTCAGAACAAAAGAACTGTGCTTCCTACACACACGGGTCATATCTAGTTCAACTCTGCTTAGGAAACTGACAAGAACAGTAGCTCCTCTTCAGTCCAATACACTGTACTTGCGGGGACCAGACGCCAGTGCTATTTGCACTGTGTATGGCATTTGGAGCACAATAGTTACTCGTCTTACCAGAAAACAAATCTTGCTCGTAGGACAAAAAACTGCATGTGACTCAACTCCATTTAGGATTGAGAAACAAATGCTAGCTTGCCTTCTAAGAAAGACACTCTGCTTTTGAGAAAAGAGCACTCTTCAATTCTACTGTGTTTCCTTTGTGTTCCCAACAGTGAGCTTGCTCAGAACAAACGAACTGTGCTTCCTACACACATGGGCCATATCTAGTTCAACTCTGCTTAGGAACTGACGAGAACAGTAGCTCCTCTTCAGTCCAATACACTGTACTTGCTTGGAATAGAAGCGAGTGCTATTTGCACTTTATATGGAAATGGGAGCGCAATAGTGACTTTCCTTACCAAGTAAAAACTCTTGCTCGTAGGACCAAAAACTGCATGTGATTCAACTCCATTTAGGACTGGGAAACAAACGTTAGCTCGCCTTACAAGAAACACACTCTGCTTTTGATAAAAGAGCACTCTTCTATTCTCCTGTGTTTCCTATAGGGCCAGTACAGAAAGATTGCTCAGAACAAAAGAACTGTGCTTCCTACACACATGGCCATATCCAGTTCAATTCTGCTTAGGAAACTGACAAGAACAGTAGCTCCTCTTCAGTCCAATACACTGTACTTGCTGGGAACAGACGCGAGTGCAGTTTGCACTGTGTATGACAATGGGAGAGCAATAGTGACTATTCTTACCAGAAAACAACTCTTGCTCGTAGGACCAGAAACTGCATGTGGTTCAACTCCATTTAGGACTGGGAAACAAACGCTAGCTTGCCTTACGAGAAACACACTCGGCTTTTGAGAAAAGAGCACTCTTCTACTCTACTGTGTTTCCTATGGTGTCCGAACAGTGAGCTTGCTCAGAACAAAAGAACTGTGCTTCCTACACACACGGGCCATATCTAGTTCAACTCTGCTTAGGAAACTGACAAGAACAGTATCTCCTCTTCAGTCCAATACACTGTACTTGTGGGGAACAGACGCCAGTGCTATTTGCACTGTGTATGGCAATGGGAGCGCAATAGTGACTCTTCTTACCAGAAAACAACTCTTGGTTGTAGGACCAGAAACTGCATGGGATTCAACTCCGTTTCTGACTGGGAAACAAACACTAGCTAGCCTTACAAGAAACACACTCTGCTTTTGAAAAAAGAGCACTCTTCTACTCTACTGTGTTTCCCATGGGGTCCGAACAGTGAGCTTGCTCAGAAGAAAAGAACTGTGCTTCACACACACGGGCCATATCTAGTTCAACTCTGCTTAGGAAACTGACAAGAACAGTAGATTTTCTTCTGTCCAATACACTGTACTTGCTGGGAACAGACGCGAGTGCTATTTGCACTGTGGATGGCAATGATAGCACAATAGTGACTCTTCTTACCAGAAAACAACTCTTGCTCGTAGGACCAGAAACTGCATGTGATGCAACTCCATTTAGGACTGGGACACAAACGCTAGTTCGCCTTACAAGAAACACACTCTGCTTTTGAGAAAAGAGCACTCTTCTACTCTACTGTGTTTACTCCAGGGCCAGAACAGTGAGCTTGCTCACAACAAAAGAACTGTGCTTCCTACACACACGGGCCATATCTAGTTCAACTCTGCTTAGGAAACTGACAAGAACAGTAGATCCTCTTCAGGCCAATACACTGTACATGCTGGGAACAGACGCAAGAGCTATTTTCCCTGTGTATGATAAAGGGAGTGCAATAGTGACTCTTCTTACCAGAAAACAACTCTTGCTCATAGGACTAGAAACTGCATGTGATTCAACTCCATTTAGGACTGGGAAAAAACCCTAGCTCGCCTTACGAGAAACGCACTCTGCTTTTGAGAAAAGAGCACACTTCTACTCTACTGTATTTCCTATACGGCCAGAACAGTGAGCTTGCTCAGAACCAAAGAACTGTGCTTCCTACACACACGGGCTATATCTAGTTCAACTCTGCTTAAGAAACTGTCAAGAACAGCAGCTCCGCTTCTTTCCAATACACTGTACTTGCTGGGAGCAGACGAGAGTGCTATTTGCACTGTGTATGGCAATGGGAGCGCAATAGTGACTCTTCTTACCAGAAAACAACTCTTGCTTGTAGGACCAGAAACTGCATGGGATTCAACTCCGTTTCTCACTGGGAAACAAACACTAGCTAGCCTTACAAGAAACACACTCTGCTTTTGAAAAAAGAGCACTCTTCTACTCTACTGTGTTTCCCATGGGGTCCGAAAAATGAGCTTGCTCAGAACAAAAGAACTGTGCTTCACACACACGGGTCATATCTAGTTCAACTCTGCTTAGGAAACTGACAAGAACAGTAGCTTTTCTTCTGTCCAATACACTGTACTTGCTGGGAACAGACGCGAGTGCTATTTGCACTGTGTATGGCAATGATAGCACAATAGTGACTCTTCTTACCAGAAAACAACTCTTGCTCCTAGGAACAGAAACTGCATGGGATTCAACTCCATTTAGGACTGGGAAACAAACGCTAGCTCGCCTTACAAGAAACACACTCTGCTTTTGAGAAAAGAGCACTCATCTACTCTACTGTGTTTACTCCAGGGCCAGAACAGTGAGCTTGCTCAGAATAAAAGAACTGTGCTTCCTACACACACGGGCCATATCTAGTTCGACTCTGCTTAGGAAACTGACAAGAACAGTAGATCCTCTTCAGGCCAATACACTGTACATGCTGGGAACAGACGCAAGAGCTATTTTCCCTGTGTATGATAAAGGGAGTGCAATAGTGACTCTTCTTACCAGAAAACAACTCTTGCTCGTAGGACTAGAAACTGCATGTGATTCAACTCCATTTAGGACTGGGAAAAAACCCTAGCTCGCCTTACGAGAAACGCACTCTGCTTTTGAGAAAAGAGCACTCTTCTACTCTACTGTATTTCCTATACGGCCAGAACAGTGAGCTTGCTCAGAACCAAAGAACTGTGCTTCCTACACACACGGACTATATCTAGTTCAACTCTGCTTAAGAAACTGTCAAGAACAGCAGCTCCACTTCTTTCCAATACACTTTACTTGCTGGGAGCAGACGAGAGTGCTATTTGCACTGTGTATGGCAATGGGAGCGCAATAGTGACTCTTCTTACCAGAAAACAACTCTTGCTTGTAGGACCAGAAACTGCATGGGATTCAACTCCGTTTCTGACTGGGAAACAAACACTAGCTAGCCTTACAAGAAACACACTCTGCTTTTGAAAAAAGAGCACTCTTCTACTCTACCGTGTTTCCCATGGGGTCCGAAAAATGAGCTTGCTCAGAACAAAAGAACTGTGCTTCACACACACGGGTCATATCTAGTTCAACTCTGCTTAGGAAACTGACAAGAACAGTAGCTTTTCTTCTGTCCAATACACTGTACTTGCTGGGAACAGACGCGAGTGCTATTTGCACTGTGTATGGCAATGATAGCACAATAGTGACTCTTCTTACCAGAAAACAACTCTTGCTCCTAGGAACAGAAACTGCATGGGATTCAACTCCATTTAGGACTGGGAAACAAACGCTAGCTCACCTTACAAGAAACACACTCTGCTTTTGAGAAAAGAGCACTCATCTACTCTACTGTGTTTACTCCAGGGCCAGAACAGTGAGCTTGCTCAGAATAAAAGAACTGTGCTTCCTACACACACGGGCCATATCTAGTTCGACTCTGCTTAGGAAACTGACAAGAACAGTAGATCCTCTTCAGGCCAATACACTGTACATGCTGGGAACAGACGCAAGTGCTATTTGCCCTGTGTATGATAAAGGGAGTGCAATAGTGACTCTTCTTACCAGAAAACAACTCTTGCTCGTAGGACCAGAAACTGCATGTGATTCAACTCCATTTAGGACTGGGACACAAACGCTAGCTCGCCTTACAAGAAACACACTCTGATTTAAGAATAGAGCACTCTTCGACTCTACTGTGTTTCCTATGGTGTCCGAACAGTGAGCTTGCTCAGAACAAAAGAACTGTGCTTCCTACACACACGGGCCATATCTAGTTCAACTCTGCTTAGGAAACTGACAAGAACAGTATCTCCTATTCTGTCCAATACACTGTACTTGCTGGGAAAAAAAGCGAGTGCTATTTGCAATGTGTATGGCAATGGAAGCACAATAGTGACTCTTCTTACCAGAAAAAAACTCTTGCTCGTAGGATCAGAAACTGCATGTGATTCAACTGCATTTAGGACTGGGAAACAAACGCTAGCTCTCCTTACAAGAAACACACTCTGCTTTTGAGAAAAGAGCACTCCTCTACTCTACTGTGTTTGCTATAGGGCCAGAACAGTGAGCTTGCTCAGAACCAAAGAACTGTGCTTCCTACACACACGGGCTATATCTAGTTCACCTCTGCTTAGGAAACTGACAAGAACAGCAGCTCTGCTTCTTTCCAATACGCTGTACTTGCTGGGAGCAGACGCGAGTGCTATTTGCACTGTGTATGTCAAAGGGAGTACAATAGTGACTCTTCTTACCAGAAAACAACTCTTGGTTGTAAGACCAGAAACTGCATGGGATTCAACTCCGTTTCTGACTGGGAAACAAACACTAGCTAGCCTTACAAGAAACACACTCTGCTTTTGAAAAAATAGCACACTTCTACTCTACTGTGTTTCCCATGGGGTCCGAAAAGTGAGCTTGCTCAGAACAAAAGAACTGTGCTTCCTTCACACACGGGCCATATCTAGTTCAACTCTGCTTAGGAAACTGACAAGAACAGTAGAGTTTCTTCTGTCCAATACACTGTACTTGCTGGGAACAGACGCGAGTGCTATTTGCACTGTGTATGGCAATGATAGCACAATAGTGACTCTTCTTACCAGAAAACAACTCTTGCTCGTAGGACCAGAAACTGCATGTGATTCAACTCCATTTAGGACTGGGAAACAAACGCTAGGTCGCCTTACAAGAAACACATTCTGCTTTTGAGAAAAGAGCACTCTTCTACTCTACATGTTTCCTATATCGCCAGAATAGTGTACTTGATCAGAACAAAAGAACTGGGCTTCGTACACACACGGCCATAACTAGTTCAATTCTGCTTAGGAAACTGACAAGAAGAGTAGGTCCTCTTCAGTCCAATACACGGTACGTGCTGGGAACAGAATCGTGTGCTATTTGCTCTGTGTATGGCAATGGGAGCGCAATAGTGACTCTTCTTACCAGAAAACAACTCTTGCTCGTAGGAACAGAAACTGGATGTGATTCAACTCCATTTAGGACTGGGAAACATGCTAGCTCGCCTTAAAAGAAACACACTCTGCTTTTGAGAAAAGAGCACTCTTCTACTCTACTGTATTTACTATATGGCCAGTACAGTGAGCTTGCTCAGAACAAAAGAACTGTGCTTCCTACACACACGAGCCATATCTAGTTGAATTCTGCTTAGAAAACTGACAAGAACAGTAGATCCTCTTCAGTCCAATACACTGTACTTGCTGGGAACAGACGCCAGTGTTATTTGCCCTGTATATGACAATGGGAGCACAATAATGACACTTCTTACCAGAAAACAGCTCTTGCTTGTAGGACCAGAAACTTCATGTGATTCAATTTCATTTAGGACTGGGAAACAAATGCTAGCTAGCCTTACAAGAAACACACTCTGCTTTTGAGAAAAGAGCACTCTTCTACTTTCCTGTGTTTCCTATAGGGCCAGAACAGTGAGCTTGGTCAGAACAAAAGAACTGTGCTGACTACACACACGGGCCATATCTATTTCAATTCTGCTTAGGTTACTGACAAGAACAGTAGATCCTCTTCAGTCCAATACACTGTACTTGCTGGGAACAGACGCCAGTGATATTTGCCCTGTATATGACAATGGGAGCGCAATAGTGAATCTTCTTACCAGAAAACAACTCTTGCTCTTAGGACCCGAAACTGCATGTGTTTCAACTCCATTTAGGACTGGGAAACAAACGCTAGCTCACCTTACAAGAAACACACTCTGCTTTTGAGAAAAGAGCACTCTTCTACTCTACTGTATTTCCTAATTGTTCCGAACAGTGAGCTGGCTCAGAACAAAAGAACTGTGCTTTGTACACACACGGTCCATATTTGGTTCAACTCTGCTTAGGAAACTGACAAGAACAGTAGATCCTCTTCAGTCCAATACACGTTACTTGCTGGAAGCAGACGCGTGTGGTATTTGCACAGTGTATGGCAATGGAAGCACAATAGTGACTTTCCTTACCAGAAAAAATCTCTTGCTTGTAGGACCAGAAATTGCATGGGATTCAACTCCATTTCTGACTGGGAAACAAACACTAGCTCGCCTTACAAGAAACACACTGTGCTTTTGAGAAAAGAGCACTCTTCTACTCTACAGTGTTTCCAATGGGGTCCGAACAGTGAGCTTGCTCAGAACAAAAGAACTGTGCTTCCTACACACACGGGCCATATCTAGAATAACTCTGCATAGGAAACTGATAAGAAAAGAGCTCCTCCTCAGTCCAATACACTGTACTCGCTGTGAACAGACGCGAGTGCTATTTGCACTGTGTATGGCAATGGGAGCACAATAGTGACTTTCCTTACCAGAAAACAACTCTTGCTCGTAGGACCAAAAACTGCATGTGATTCAACTCCATTTAGGACTGGGAAACAAATGCTAGCTCGCCTTACAAGAAACACACTCTGCTTTTGAGAAAAGAGCACTCTTCTACTCTACTGTGCTTTTTATAGGGCCAGTACAGTTAGCTTGCTCAGAACAATGAACTGTGCTGACTACACACACAGGCCATATCTATTTCAATTCTGCTTAGGAAACTGACAAGAACAGTAGATCCTCTTCAGTCCAATACACTGTACTTGCTTGGAACAGACACCAGTGCTAATTGCCCTGTGTATGACAATGGGAGCACAATAGTGACTCTTGTTACAAGAAAACAACTCTTGCTCATAAGACCGAAAACTGCATGTGATTCAAATCCATTTCTGACTGGGAAACAAACACTAGCTCGCTTTATGAGAAACACACTCTGCTTTTGAGAAAAGAGCACTCTTCTACTCTACTGTGTTTCCAATGGGGTCCAAACAATGAGCTTGCTCAGAACAAAAGAACTGTGCTTCCTACACACACGGCCATATCTAGTTCAATTCTGCTTAGGAAACTGACAAGAACAGTAGCTCCTCTTCAGTCCAATACACTGTACTTGCTGGGAACAGACGCGTGTGCTATTTGCACTGTGTATGGCAATGGGAGCGCAATAGTGACTCTTCATATGAGAAAACAACTCTTGCTCGTAGGACCAGAAACTTCATGGGATTCAACTCAATTTCTGTCTGGGAAACAAACACTAGCTTTCCTTACAAGAAACACACTCTGCTTTTGAGAAAAGAGCACTCTTCTACTCTACTGTATTTCCTATGGGGTCTGAACCGTGAGCTTGCTCAGAACAAAAGAACTGTGCTTCCTACACACACGGGCCATATCTAATTCAACTCTGATTAGGATACTGACAAGAACAGTAGATCCTCTTCAGTCCAATACACTGTACTTGCTGGGAACAGACGCAAGTGCTATTTGCACTGTGTATGGCAATGGGAGCACAATAGTGACTTTCCTTACCAGAAAGCAACTCTTGCTCGTAGGACCAAAAACTGCATGTGATTCAACTCCATTTAGGACTGAGAAACAAACGCTAGCTTGCCTTACAAGAAACACACTCTGCTTTTGATAAAAGAGCACTCTTCTACTCTACTGTATTTCCTATATGGCCAGTATAGTGAGCTTGCTCAGAACAAAAGAACTGTGCTTCCTACACACACGGCCATATCTAGTTCAATTCTGCTTAGGAAACTGACAAGAACAGTAGCTCCTCTTCAGTCCAATACACTGTACTTGCTGGGAACAGACGCATGTGCTATTTGCACTTTGTATGGCAATGGGAGCACAGTAGTGACTCTTCTTATCAGAAAAAAAGTCTTGTTCATAGGACCAGAAACTGCTTGGGATTCAACTCCATTTCTGTCTGGGAAACAAACACTAGCTTTCCTTACAAGAAACACACTCTGCTTTTGAGAAAAGAGCACTCTTCTACTCTACTGTGTTTCCTATGGGGTCTGAACAGTGAGCTTGCTCATAAAAAAAGAACTGTGCTTCCTACACACACGGGCCATATCTAATTCAACTCTGCTTAGGAAACTGACAAGAACAGTAGATCCTCTTCAGGCCAATACACTGTACATGCTGGGAACAGACGCAAGTGCTATTTGCCCTGTGTATGATAAAGGGAGTGCAATAGTGACTCTTCTTACCAGAAAACAACTCTTGCTCGTAGGACCAGAAACTGCATGTGATTCAACTCCATTTAGGACTGGGACACAAACGCTAGCTCGCCTTACAAGAAACACACTCTGATTTAAGAATAGAGCACTCTTCGACTCTACTGTGTTTCCTATGGTGTCCGAACAGTGAGCTTGCTCAGAACAAAAGAACTGTGCTTCCTACACACACGGGCCATATCTAGTTCAACTCTGCTTAGGAAACTGACAAGAACAGTATCTCCTATTCTGTCCAATACACTGTACTTGCTGGGAAAAAAAGCGAGTGCTATTTGCAATGTGTATGGCAATGGAAGCACAATAGTGACTCTTCTTACCAGAAAATAACTCTTGCTCGTAGGATCAGAAACTGCATGTGATTCAACTGCATTTAGGACTGGGAAACAAACGCTAGCTCTCCTTACAAGAAACACACTCTGCTTTTGAGAAAAGAGCACTCTTCTACTCTACTGTATTTACTATATGGCCAGTACAGTGAGCTTGCTCAGAACAAAAGAACTGTGCTTCCTACACACACGGGCTATATCTAGTTCACCTCTGCTTAGGAAACTGACAAGAACAGCAGCTCTGCTTCTTTCCAATACGCTGTACTTGCTGGGAGCAGACGTGAGTGCTATTTGCACTGTGTATGTCAAAGGGAGCACAATAGTGACTCTTCTTACCAGAAAACAACTCTTGGTTGTAAGACCAGAAACTGCATGGGATTCAACTCCGTTTCTGACTGGGAAACAAACACTAGCTAGCCTTACAAGAAACACACTCTGCTTTTGAAAAAAGAGCACACTTCTACTCTACTGTGTTTCCCATGGGGTCCGAAAAGTGAGCTTGCTCAGAACAAAAGAACTGTGCTTCCTTCACACACGGGCCATATCTAGTTCAACTCTGCTTAGGAAACTGACAAGAACAGTAGAGTTTCTTCTGTCCAATACACTGTACTTGCTGGGAACAGACGCGAGTGCTATTTGCACTGTGTATGGCAATGATAGCACAATAGTGACTCTTCTTACCAGAAAACAACTCTTGCTCGTAGGACCAGAAACTGCATGTGATTCAACTCCATTTAGGACTGGGAAACAAACGCTAGCTTGCCTTACAGGAAACATACTCTGCTTTTGAGAAAAGAGCACTCTTCTACTCTACTGTGTTTCCTATGGGGTCTGAACAGTGAGCTTGCTCAGAAAAAAAAACTGTGGTTCCTACACACACGGACCATATCTAGTTCAACTCTGCTTAGGAAACTGACAAGAACAGTAGCTCCTATTCAGTCCAATACACTGTACTCCCTGTGAACAGACACGAGTGCTATTTGCACTGTGTATGGCAATGGGAGCGCAATAGCCTATCCTTACCAGAAAACAACTCTTGCTCATAGGACCGAAAACTGCATGTGATTCAACTCCATTTAGAACTGGGAAATAAACGCTAGCTCGCCTTACAAGAAACACACTCTGCTTTTGAGAAAAGAGCACTCTTCTACTCTACTGTGCTTTTTATAGGGCCAGTACAGTTAGCTTGCTCAGAACAATGAACTGTGCTGACTACACACACAGGCCATATCTATTTCAATTCTGCTTAGGAAACTGACAAGAACAGTAGATCCTCTTCAGTCCAATACACTGTACTTGCTTGGAACAGACACCAGTGCTAATTGCCCTGTGTATGACAATGGGAGCACAATAGTGACTCTTGTTACAAGAAAACAACTCTTGCTCATAAGACCGAAAACTGCATGTGATTCAAATCCATTTCTGACTGGGAAACAAACACTAGCTCGCTTTATGAGAAACACACTCTGCTTTTGAGAAAAGAGCACTCTTCTACTCTACTGTGTTTCCAATGGGGTCCAAACAGTGAGCTTGCTCAGAACAAAAGAACTGTGCTTCCTACACACACGGCCATATCTAGTTCAATTCTGCTTAGGAAACTGACAAGAACAGTAGCTCCTCTTCAGTCCAATACACTGTACTTGCTGGGAACAGACGCGTGTGCTATTTGCACTGTGTATGGCAATGGGAGCGCAATAGTGACTCTTCATATGAGAAAACAACTCTTGCTCGTAGGACCAGAAACTTCATGGGATTCAACTCAATTTCTGTCTGGGAAACAAACACTAGCTTTCCTTACAAGAAACACACTCTGCTTTTGAGAAAAGAGCACTCTTCTACTCTACTGTATTTCCTATGGGGTCTGAACCGTGAGCTTGCTCAGAACAAAAGAACTGTGCTTCCTACACACACGGGCCATATCTAATTCAACTCTGATTAGGATACTGACAAGAACAGTAGATCCTCTTCAGTCCAATACACTGTACTTGCTGGGAACAGACGCAAGTGCTATTTGCACTGTGTATGGCAATGGGAGCACAATAGTGACTTTCCTTACCAGAAAGCAACTCTTGCTCGTAGGACCAAAAACTGCATGTGATTCAACTCCATTTAGGACTGAGAAACAAACGCTAGCTTGCCTTACAAGAAACACACTCTGCTTTTGATAAAAGAGCACTCTTCTACTCTACTGTATTTCCTATATGGCCAGTATAGTGAGCTTGCTCAGAACAAAAGAACTGTGCTTCCTAAACACACGGGCCATATCTAGTTGAATTCTGCTTAGAAAACTGACAAGAACAGTAGATCCTCTTCAGTCCAATACACTGTACTTGCTGGGAACAGACGCCAGTGATATTTCCCCTGTGTATGACAATGGGAGCGCAATAGTGAATCTTCTTACCAGAAAACAACTCTTGCTCTTAGGACCTGAAACTGCATGTGATTCAACTCCATTTAGGACTGTGAAACAAACACTAGCTCGCCTTACAAGAAACACAATCAGCTTTTGAGAAAAGAGCACTCTTCTACTCTATTGTGTTTTCTATGGGGTCCGAACAGTGAGCTTGCTCAGAACAAAAGAACTGTGGTTCCCACACACACCGGCCATATCTAGTTCAACTCTGCTTAGGAAACTGACAAGAACAGTAGCTCCTCTTCAGTCCAATACACTGTACTTGCTGGGAACAGACGCGAGTGCTATTTGCACTGTGTATGGCAATGGGAGCATAATAGTGACTTTCCTTACCAGAAAACAACTCTTGCTCTTAGGACCTGAAACTGCATGTGATTCAACTCCATTTAGGACTGGGAAACAAACGCTAGCTTGCCTTACAGGAAACATACTCTGCTTTTGAGAAAAGAGCACTCTTCTACTCTACTGTGTTTCCTATGGGGTCTGAACAGTGAGCTTGCTCAGAAAAAAAAACTGTGGTTCCTACACACACGGACCATATCTAGTTCAACTCTGCTTAGGAAACTGACAAGAACAGTAGCTCCTATTCAGTCCAATACACTGTACTCCCTGTGAACAGACACGAGTGCTATTTGCACTGTGTATGGCAATGGGAGCGCAATAGCCTATCCTTACCAGAAAACAACTCTTGCTCATAGGACCGAAAACTGCATGTGATTCAACTCCATTTAGAACTGGGAAATAAACGCTAGCTCGCCTTACAAGAAACACACTCTGCTTTTGAGAAAAGAGCACTCTTCTACTCTACTGTGTTTCCTATGGGGTCCAAACAGTGAGCTTGCTCAGAACAAAAGAACTGTGCTTCCTACACACACGGCCATATCTAGTTCAATTCTGCTTAGGAAACTGACAAGAACAGTAGCTCCTCTTCAGTCCAATACACTGTACTTGCTGGGAACAGACGCATGTGCTATTTGCACTTTGTATGGCAATGGGAGCACAGTAGTGACTCTTCTTATCAGAAAAAAAGTCTTGTTCATAGGACCAGAAACTGCATGGGATTCAACTCCATTTCTGTCTGGGAAACAAACACTAGCTTTCCTTACAAGAAACACACTCTGCTTTTGAGAAAAGAGCACTCTTCTACTCTACTGTGTTTCCTATGGGGTCTGAACAGTGAGCTTGCTCAGAAAAAAAGAACTGTGCTTCCTACACACACGGGCCATATCTAATTCAACTCTGCTTAGGAAACTGACAAGAACAGTAGCTCCTCTTCAGTCCAATACACTGTACTTGCTGGGAACAGACGCGAGTGCTATTTGCACTGTGTTTGGCAATGGGAGCGCAATAGTGACTTTCCTTACCAGAAAACAACTCTTGCTCGTAGGACCAAAAACTGCATGTGATTCAACTCCATTTAGGACTGGGAAACAAACGCTAGCTCGCCTTACAAGAAACACACTCTGCTTTTGAGAAAAGAGCACTCTTCTTCTCTACTGTGTTTCCTATAGGTCCAAAACAGTGAGCTTGCTCAGAACAACTGAACGGTGCTTCCTACACACGGACCATATCTAGTTCAACTCTGCTTAGGAACCTGACAAGAACAGTAGATCCTCTTCACTCCAATACACTGTACATGCTGCGAACAGACGCCATTGCTATTTGCCCTGTGTATGACAATGGGAGCACAATAGTGACTCCTCTTACCAGAAAAAACTCTTGCTCGTAGGACCAAAAACTGCATGTGATTCAACTCCATTTAGGGCTGGGAAAAAAACACTAGCTCGCTTTACAAGAAACACACTCCTCTTTTGAGAAAAGAGCACTCTTCTACTCTACTGTGTTTCCTATGGGGTCCGAACAGTGATCTTGCTCAGAACAAAAGAACTGTGCTTCCTACACACACGGGCCATATCTAGTTTAATTCTGCTTAGAAAACTGACAAGAACAGTAGATCCTCTTCAGTCCAATACACTATACTTGCTGGGAACAGACGCCAGTTTTATTTGCCTTGTATATGACAATGGGAGCACAATAGTGACTCTTCTTACAAGAAAACAGCTCTTGCTTGTAGCACCAGAAACTGCATGTGATTCAATTCCATTTAGGACTGGGAAACAAATGCTAGATAGTCTTACAAGAAACACACTCTGCTTTTGAGAAAAGAGCACTCTTCTACTTTTTTGTGTTTCCTATAGGGCCAGAACAGTGAGCTTGCTCAGAACAAAAGAACTGTGCTGACTACACACACGGGCCATATCTATTTCAATTCTGCTTAGGTAACTGACAAGAACAGTAGATCCTCTTCAGTCCAATACACTGTACTTGCTGGGAACAGACGCCAGTGATATTTGCCCTGTGTATGACAATGGGAGCGCAATAGTGAATCTTCTTACCAGAAAACAACTCTTGCTCTTAGGACCCGAAACTGCATGTGATTCAACTCCATTTAGGACTGTGAAACAAACGCTAGCTCGCCTTACAAGAAACACAATCTGCTTTTGAGAAAAGGGCACTCTTCTACTCTATTGTGTTTTCTATGGGGTCCGAACAGTGAGCTTGCTCAGAACAAAAGAACTGTGGTTCCCACACACAGGGGCCATATCTAGTTCAACTCTGCTTAGGAAACTGACAAGAACAGTAGCTCCTCTTCAGTCCAATACACTGTACTTGCTGGGAAAAGACGCGAGTGCTATTTGCACTGTGTATGGCAATCGGAGCTCAATAGTGACTCTTTTGCCAGAAAACAACTCTTGCTCGTAGGACTAGAAACTGCATGGGATTCCACTCCATTTAGGTCTGGGAAACAAACGCTAGCTCGACTCACGAGAAACACACTCTGCTTTTGAGAAAAGAGTACTCTTCTACTCTACTGTTTTTCCTAAGGGATCCGAACAGTGAACTAGCTCAGAACAAAAGAACTTTGCTTCCTACACACACGGGCCATATCTAGTTCAACTCTGCTTAGGAAACTGACAAGAACAGTAGCTCCTCTTCAGTCCAATACACTGTACTTGCTGCGAACAGACGCGAGTGCTATGTGCACTGTGTATGGCAATGGGAGCTCAATAGTGACTCTTCTTAACAGAAAACAACTCTTGCTAGTAGGACCAGAAACTGCATGGCATTCAACTCCATTTGTGACTGGGAAACAAACACTAGCTCGCCTTACAAGAAAAACACTCTGCTTTTGAGAAAAGACCACTCTTCTACTCCACTGTGTTTCCTATAGTGCCAGAACAGTGAGCTTGCTCAGAACAAAAAAACTGTGCTCCATACACACACGGACGATATCTAGTTCAACTCTGCTTAGGAACCTGACCTGAACAGTAGATCCTCCTCAGTCCAATACACTGTACTCGCTGTGAACAGACGCGAGTGCTATTTGCACAGTGTATGGCAATGGGAGCGCAATAGCCTATCCTTACCACAAAACAACTCTTGCTCATAGGACCGAAAACTGCATGTGATTCAACTCCATTTAGAACTGGAAAATAAACGCTAGCTCGCCTTAGAATAAACACACTCTGCTTTTGAGAAAAGAGCACTCTTCTACTCTACTGTGTTTCCTATGTGGTCCAAACAGTGAGCTTGCTCAGAACAAAAGAACTGCGCTTCCTGCACACACGGCCATATCTAGTTCAAATCTGCTTAGGAAACTGACAAGAACAGTAGCTCCTCTTCAGTCCAATACACTGTACTTGCTGGGAAGAGACGCATGTGCTATTTGCACTGTGTATGGCAATGGGAGCACAATAGTGACTCTTCTTATCAGAAAACAACTCTTGCTCGTAGGACCAAAAACTGCATGTAATTCAACTCCATTTAGGACTGAGAAACAAACGCTAGCTTGCCTTACAAGAAACACACTCTGCTTTTGAGAAAAGAGCACTCTTCTACTCTACTGTGTTTCCAATAGTGCCAGAACAGTGAGCTTGCTCAGAACAACTGAACGGTGGTTCCTACACACGGACCATATCTAGTTCAACTCTGCTTAGGTACCTGACAAGAACAGTAGATCCTCTTCAATCCAATACACTGTACATGCTGGGAACAGACGCCATTGCTATTTGCCCTGTGTATGACAATGGGAGCACAACAGTGACTCCTCTTACCAGAAAAAACTCTTGCTCGTAGGACCCGAAACTGCATGTGATTCAACTCCATTTAGGACTGGGAAAAAAACGCTAGCTCGCTTTACAAGAAACACACTCTGCTTTTGAGAAAAGAGCACTCTTCTACACTACTGTGTTTCCTATGGGGTCCGAACAGTGATCTTGCTCAGAACAAAAAACTGTGCTTCCTACACACACGGGCCATATCTAGTTGAATTCTGCTTAGAAAACTGACAAGAACAGTAGATCCTCTTCAGTCCAATACACTGTACTTGCTGGGAACAGACGCCAGTGTTATTTGCCCTGTATATGACAATGGGAGCACAATAGTGACTCTTCTTACCAGAAAACAGCTCTTGCTTGTAGCACCAGAAACTGCATGTGATTCAATTCCATTTAGGACTGGGAAACAAATGCTAGATAGCCTTACAAGAAACACACTCTGCTTTTGAGAAAATAGCACTCTTCTACTTTCCTGTGTTTCCTATAGGGCCAGAACAGTGAGCTTGCTCAGAACAAAAGAACTGTGCTGACTACACACACGGGCCATATCTAGTTCAATTCTGCTTAGGTAACTGACAAGAACAGTAGATCCTCTTCAGTCCAATACACTGTACTTGCTGGGAACAGACGCCAGTGATATTTGCCCTGTGTATGACAATGGGAGCGCAATAGTGAATCTTCTTACCAGAAAACAACTCTTGCTCTTAGGACCTGAAACTGCATGTGATTCAACTCCATTTAGGACTGTGAAACAAACGCTAGCTCGCCTTACAAGAAACACAATCTGCTTTTGAGAAATGAGCACTCTTCTACTCTATTGTGTTTTCTATGGGGTCCGAACAGTGAGCTTGCTCAGAACAAAAGAACTGTGGTTCCCACACACAGGGGCCATATCTAGTTCAACTCTGCTTAGGAAACTGACAAGAACAGTAGCTCCTCTTCAGTCCAATTCACTGTACTTGCTGGGAACAGACGCAAGTGCTATTTGCACTGTGTATGGCAATCGGAGCTCAATAGTGACTCTTTTGCCAGAAAACAACTCTTGCTCGTAGGACTAGAAACTGCATGGGATTCAACTCCATTTAGGTCTGGGAAACAAACGCTAGCTCGACTTACAAGAAACACACTCTGCTTTTGAGAAAAGAGTACTCTTCTACTCTACTGTTTTTCCTAAGGGATCCGAACAGTGAACTAGCTCAGAACAAAAGAACTTTGCTTCCTACACACACGGGCCATATCTAGTTCAACTCTGCTTAAGAAAATGACAAGAACAGTAGCTCCTCTTCAGTCCAATACACTGTACTTGCTGAGAACAGACGCGAGTGCTATGTGCACTGTGTATGGCAATGGGAGCTCAATAGTGACTCTTCTTAACAGAAAACAACTCTTGCTAGTAGGACCAGAAACTGCATGGCATTCAACTCCATTTCTGACTGGAAAACAAACACTAGCTTGCCTTACAAGAAACACACTCTGCTTTTGAGAAAAGAGCACTCTTCTACTCTACTGTGTTTCCTAAATATTCCAAACAGTGAGCTTGCTCAGAACAAAAGAACTGAGCTTTGTACACACACGGGCCATATCTAGTTCAACTCTGCTTAGGAAACTGACAAGAACAGTAGATCCTCTTCAGTCCAATACACGGTACTTGCTGGAAGCAGACGCGTGTGGTATTTGCACAGTGTATGGCAATGGAAGCGCAATAGTGACTTTCCTTACCAGAAAAAAACTCTTGCTCGTAGGACCAGAAACTGCATGGGATTCAACTCCATTTCTGACTGGGAAACAAACGCTAGCTTGCCTTACAAGAAACATACTCTGCTTTTGAGGAAAGAGCACTCTTCTACTCTACTGTATTTTTTATGGGGTCCGAACAGTGTGCTTGCTCAGAACAAAAGAACTGTGCTTCCTACACTCATGGGCCATATCTAGTTCAACTCTGCTTAGGAAAATGACAAGAACATTAGCTCCTCTTCAGTCCAATACACTGTACTTGCTGGGAACAGACGCGAGTGCTATTTGCACTGTGTATGGCAATCGGAGCTCAATAGTGACTCTTTTGCCAGAAAACAACTCTTGCTCGTAGGACTAGAAACTGCATGGGATTCAACTCCACTTAGGTCTGGGAAACAAACGCTAGCTTGACTTACAAGAAACACACTCTGCTTTGGAGAAAAGAGTACTCTTCTACTCTACTGTGTTGCCTAAGGGATCCGAACAGTGAACTAGCTCAGAACGAAAGAACTGTGCTTCCTACACTCACGGGCCATATCTAGTTCAACTCTGCTTAGGAAACTGACAAGAACAGTAGCTCCTCTTCACTCCAATACACTTTACTTGCTGAGAACAGACGCGAGTGCTATTTGCACTGTGTATGGCAATGGGAGCTCAATAGTGACTCTTCTTAACAGAAAACAACTCTTGCTAGTAGGACCAGAAACTGCATGGCATTCAACTCCATTTCTGACTGGGAAACAAACACTAGCTCGCCTTACAAGAAACACACTCTGCTTTTGAGAAAAGAGCACTCTTCTACTCTACTGTGATTCCTAATTGTTCCGAACAGTGAGCTTGCTCAGAACAAAAGAACTGTGCTTTGTACACAAACGGGCCATATCTAGTGCAACTCTGCTTAGGAAACTGACAAGAACAGTAGATCCTCTTCAGTCCAATACACGGTACTTGCTGGAACCAGACGCGTGTGGTATTTGCACAGTGGATGGCAATGGAAGCTCAATAGTGACTTTCCTTACCAGAAAAAAACTCTTGCTCGTAGGACCAGAAACTGCATGGGATTCAACTCCATTTCTGACTGGGAAACAAACACTAGCTCGACTTACAAGAAACACACTCTGCTTTTGAGAAAAGAGCACTCTTCTACTCTACTGTGTTTCCTAATTTTTCCGAACAGTGAGCTTGCTCAGAACAAATGAACTGTGCTTTGTACACACACGGTCCATATCTAGTTCAACTCTGCTTAGGAAACTGACAAGAACAGTAGATCCTCTTCAGTCCAATACACGGTACTTGCTGGAAGCAGACGCGTGTGGTATTTGCACAGTGTATCGCAATGGAAGTGCAAATGTGACTTTCCTTACCATAAAACAACTCTTGCTCGTAGGACCAGAAACTGCATGGGATTCAACTGCATTTCTGTCTGGGAAACAAACACTAGCTCGCCTTACAAGAAACACACTCTGCTTTTGAGAAAAGAGCGCTCTTCTACTCTACAGTGTTTCCTATGGGTTCCGAACAGTGAGCTTGCTCAGAACAAAATAACTGTGCTTCCTACACTCACGGACCATATCTAGTTCAACTCTGCTTAGGAAACTGACAAGAAAAGAGCTCCTAGTCAGTCCAATACACTGTACTCACTGTGAACAGACGCGAGTGCTATTTGCACTGTGTATGGCAATGGGAGCACAATAGTGACTTTCCTTACCAGAAAACAACTCTTGCTCGTAGGACCAAAAACAGCATGTGATTCAACTCCATTTAGGACTGGGAATCAAACGCTAGCTCGCCTAACAAGAAACACACTCTGCTTTTGAGAAAAGAGCACTCTTCTACTGTACTGTGCTTTTTATAGGGCCAGTACAGTGAGCTTGCTCAGAACAATGAACTGTGCTGACTACACACACAGGCCATATCTATTTCAATTCTGCTTAGGAAACTGAACAAGAACAGTAGATCCTCTTCAGTCCAATACACTGTACTTCCTGGGAACAGACGCCAGTGCTATTTGCCCTGGGTATGACAATGGGAGCACAATAGTGACTCTTCTTACAAGAAAATAACTCTTGCTCGTAGGACCACAAACTGCATGTGATTCAACTCCATTTCTGACTGAGAAACAAACGCTAGCTCGCCTTACAAGAAACACACTCTGCTTTTGAGAAAAGAGCACTCTTCTACTCTACTGTGTTTCCTAATTTTTCCGAACAGTGAGCTTGCTCAGAACAAAAGAACTGTGCTTCCTACACACGGACCATATCTAGTTCAACTCTGCTTAAGAACCTGACAAGAACAGTAGATCCTCCTCAGTCCAATACACTGTACTCCCTGTGAACAGACGCGAGTGCTATTTGCACTGTGTATGGCAATGGGAGCGCAATAGCCTATCATTACCAGAAAACAACTCTTGCTCATAGGACCGAAAACTGCATGTGATTCAACGCCATTTAGAACTGGGAAATAAATGCTAGCTCGCCTTACAAGAAACACACTCTGCTTTTGAGAAAAGAGCACTCTTCTACTCTACTGTGTTTCCTATGGGGTCCAAACAGTGAGCTTGCTCAGAACAAAAGAACTGGGCTTCCTACACACACGGCCATATCTAGTTCAATTCTGCTTAGGAAACTGACAAGAACAGTAGCTCCTCTTCAGTCCAATACACTGTACTTGCTGGAAACAGACGCATGTGCTATTTGTACTTTGTATGGCAATGGGAGCACAATAGTGACTCTTCTTATCAGAAAACAAGTCTTGCTCGTAGGACCAGAAACTGCATGGGATTCAACTCCATTTCTGTCTGGGAAACAAACACTAGCTTTCCTTACAAGAAACACACTCTGCTTTTGAGAAAAGAGCACTCTTCTACTCTACTGTGTTTCCTATGGGGTCTTAACAGTGAGCTTGCTCAGAACAAAAGAACTGTGCTTCCTACAAACACGGGCCATATCTAATTCAACTCTGCTTAGGAAACTGACAAGAACAGTAGCTCCTCTTCAGTCCAATACACTGTACTTGCTGGGAACAGACGCGAGTGCTATTTGCACTGTGTTTGGCAATGGGAGCGCAATAGTGACTTTCCTTACCAGAAAAAAACTCTTGCTCATAGGACCAAAAACTGAATGTGATTCAACTCCATTTAGGACTGAGAAACAAACGCTAGCTCACCTTACAAGAAACACACTCTGCTTTTGAGAAAAGAGCACTCTTCTACTCTACCGTGTTTCCTATAGGTCCAGAACAGTGAGCTTGCTCAGAACAACTGAACGGTGCTTCCTACACACGGACCATATCTAGTACAACTCTGCTTAGGAAACTGACAAGAACAGTAGATCCTCTTCACTCCAATACACTGTACATGCTGGGAACAGACGACATTGCTATTTGCCCTGTGTATGACAATGGGAGCGCAATAGTGACTCCTCTTACCAGAAAAAACTCTTGCTCGTAGGACCCGAAACTGCATGAGATTCAAATCCATTTAGGGCTGGGAAAAAAACACTAGCTCGCCTTACAAGAAACACACTCTGCTTTTGAGAAAAGAGCACTCCTCTACTCTACTGTGTTTCCTATGGGGTCCGAACAGTGATCTTGCTCAGAACAAAAGAACTGTGCTTCCTACACACACGGGCCATATCTAGTTTAATTCTGCTTAGAAAACTGACAAGAACAGTAGATCCTCTTCAGTCCAATACACTGTACTTGCTGGGAACAGACGCCAGTTTTATTTGCCCTGTATATGACAATGGGAGCACAATAGTGACTCTTCTTACCAGAAAACAGCTCTTGCTTGTAGCACCAGAAACTACATGTGATTCAATTCCATTTAGGACTGGGAAACAAATGCTAGATAGCCTTACAAGAAACACACTCTGCTTTTGATAAAAGAGCACTCTTGTACTTTTTTGTGTTTCCTATAGGGCCAGAACAGTGAGCTTGCTCAGAACAAAAGAAATGTGCTGACTACACACACGGGCCATATCTATTTCAATTCTGCTTAGGTAACTGACAAGAACAGTAGATCCTCTTCAGTCCAATACACTGTACTTGCTGGGAACAGACGCCAGTGATATTTGCCCTGTGTATGACAATGGGAGCGCAATAGTGAATCTTCTTACCAGAAAACAACTCTTGCTCTTAGGACCCGAAACTGCATGTGATTCAACTCCATTTAGGACTGTGAAACAAACGCTAGCTCGCCTTACAAGAAACACAATCTGCTTTTGAGAAAAGGGCACTCTTCTACTCTATTGTGTTTTCTATGGGGTCCGAACAGTGAGCTTGCTCAGAACAAAAGAACTGTGGTTCCCACACACAGGGGCCATATCTAGTTCAACTCTGCTTAGGAAACTGACAAGAACAGTAGCTCCTCTTCAGTCCAATACACTGTACTTGCTGGGAAAAGACGCGAGTGCTATTTGCACTGTGTATGGCAATCGGAACTCAATAGTGACTCTTTTGCCAGAAAACAACTCTTGCTCGTAGGACTAGAAACTGCATGGGATTCCACTCCATTTAGGTCTGGGAAACAAACGCTAGCTCGACTCACGAGAAACACACTCTGCTTTTGAGAAAAGAGTACTCTTCTACTCTACTGTTTTTCCTAAGGGATCCGAACAGTGAACTAGCTCAGAACAAAAGAACTTTGCTTCCTACACACACGGGCCATATCTAGTTCAACTCTGCTTAGGAAACTGACAAGAACAGTAGCTCCTCTTCAGTCCAATACACTGTACTTGCTGCGAACAGACGCGAGTGCTATGTGCACTGTGTATGGCAATGGGAGCTCAATAGTGACTCTTCTTAACAGAAAACAACTCTTGCTAGTAGGACCAGAAACTGCATGGCATTCAACTCCATTTGTGACTGGGAAACAAACACTAGCTCGCCTTACAAGAAAAACACTCTGCTTTTGAGAAAAGACCACTCTTCTACTCTACTGTGTTTCCTACAGTGCCAGAACAGTGAGCTTACTCAGAACAAAAAAACTGTGCTCCATACACACACGGACGATATCTAGTTCAACTCTGCTTAGGAACCTGACCTGAACAGTAGATCCTCCTCAGTCCAATACACTGTACTCGCTGTGAACAGACGCGAGTGCTATTTGCACAGTGTATGGCAATGGGAGCGCAATAGCCTATCCTTACCAGAAAACAACTCTTGCTCATAGGACCGAAAACTGCATGTGATTCAACTCCATTTAGAACTGGAAAATAAACGCTAGCTCGCCTTAGAATAAACACACTCTGCTTTTGAGAAAAGAGCACTCTTCTACTCTACTGTGTTTCCTATGTGGTCCAAACAGTGAGCTTGCTCAGAACAAAAGAACTGCGCTTCCTGCACACACGGCCATATCTAGTTCAAATCTGTTTAGGAAACTGACAAGAACAGTAGCTCCTCTTCAGTCCAATACACTGTACTTGCTGGGAAGAGACGCATGTGCTATTTGCACTGTGTATGGCAATGGGAGCACAATAGTGACTCTTCTTATCAGAAAACAACTCCTGCTCGTAGGACCAAAAACTGCATGTGATTCAACTCCATTTAGGACTGAGAAACAAACGCTAGCTCGCCTTACAAGAAACACACTCCGCTTTTGAGAAAAGAGCACTCTTCTACTCTACTGTGTTTCCAATAGTGCCAGAACAGTGAGCTTGCTCAGAACAACTGAACGGTGCTTCCTACACACGGACCATATCTAGTTCAACTCTGCTTAGGAACCTGACAAGAACAGTAGATCCTCTTCAATCCAATACACTGTACATGCTGGGAACAGACGCCATTGCTATTTGCCCTGTGTATGACAATGGGAGCACAACAGTGACTCCTCTTACCAGAAAAAACTCTTGCTCGTAGGACCCGAAACTGCATATGATACAACTCCATTTAGGACTGGGAAAAAAACACTAGCTCGCTTTACAAGAAACACACTCTGCTTTTGAGAAAAGAGCACTCTTCTACTCTACTGTGTTTCCTATGGGGTCCGAACAGTGATCTTGCTCAGAACAAAAAACTGTGCTTCCTACACACACGGGCCATATCTAGTTGAATTCTGCTTAGAAAACTGACAAGAACAGTAGATCCTCTTCAGTCCAATACACTGTACTTGCTGGGAACAGACGCCAGTGTTATTTGCCCTGTATATGACAATGGGAGCACAATAGTGACTCTTCTTACCAGAAAACAGCTCTTGCTTGTAGCACCAGAAACTGCATGTGATTCAATTCCATTTAGGACTGGGAAACAAATGCTAGCTAGCCTTACAAGAAACACACTCTGCTTTTGAGAAAATAGCACTCTTCTACTTTCCTGTGTTTCCTATAGGGCCAGAACAGTGAGCTTGCTCAGAACAAAAGAACTGTGCTGACTACACACACGGGCCATATCTATTTCAATTCTGCTTTGGTAACTGACAAGAACAGTAGATCCTCTTCAGTCCAATACACTGTACTTGCTGGGAACAGACGCCAGTGATATTTGCCCTGTGTATGACAATGGGAGCGCAATAGTGAATCTTCTTACCAGAAAACAACTCTTGCTCTTAGGACCTGAAACTGCATGTGATTCAACTCCATTTAGGACTGTGAAACAAACGCTAGCTCGCCTTACAAGAAACACAATCTGCTTTTGAGAAACGAGCACTCTTCTACTCTATTGTGTTTTCTATGGGGTCCGAACAGTGAGCTTGCTCAGAACAAAAGAACTGTGGTTCCCACACACAGGGGCCATATCTAGTTCAACTCTGCTTAGGAAACTGACAAGAACAGTAGCTCCTCTTCAGTCCAATTCACTGTACTTGCTGGGAACAGACGCAAGTGCTATTTGCACTGTGTATGGCAATCGGAGCTCAATAGTGATTCTTTTGCCAGAAAACAACTCTTGCTCGTAGGACTAGAAACTGCATGGGATTCAACTCCATTTAGGTCTGGGAAACAAACGCTAGCTCGACTTACAAGAAACACACTCTGCTTTTGAGAAAAGAGTACTCTTCTACTCTACTGTTTTTCCTAAGGGATCCGAACAGTGAACTAGCTCAGAACAAAAGAACTTTGCTTCCTACACACACGGGCCATATCTAGTTCAACTCTGCTTAGGAAAATGACAAAAACAGTAGCTCCTCTTCAGTCCAATACACTGTACTTGCTGAGAACAGACGCGAGTGCTATGTGCACTGTGTATGGCAATGGGAGCTCAATAGTGACTCTTCTTAACAGAAAACAACTCTTGCTAGTAGGACCAGAAACTGCATGGCATTCAACTCCATTTCTGACTGGAAAACAAACACTAGCTTGCCTTACAAGAAACACACTCTGCTTTTGAGAAAAGAGCACTCTTCTACTCTACTGTGTTTCCTAAATATTCCAAACAGTGAGCTTGCTCAGAACAAAAGAACTGAGCTTTGTACACACACGGGCCATATCTAGTTCAACTCTGCTTAGGAAACTGACAAGAACAGTAGATCCTCTTCAGTCCAATACACGGTACTTGCTGGAAGCAGAGCGTGTGGTATTTGCACAGTGTATGGCAATGGAAGCGCAATAGTGACTTTCCTTACCAGAAAAAAACTCTTGCTCGTAGGACCAGAAACTGCATGGGATTCAACTCCATTTCTGACTGGGAAACAAACGCTAGCTTGCCTTACAAGAAACATACTCTGCTTTTGAGGAAAGAGCACTCTTCTACTCTACTGTATTTTTTATGGGGTCCGAACAGTGTGCTTGCTCAGAACAAAAGAACTGTGCTTCCTACACTCATGGGCCATATCTAGTTCAACTCTGCTTAGGAAAATGACAAGAACATTAGCTCCTCTTCAGTCCAATACACTGTACTTGCTGGGAACAGACGCGAGTGCTATTTGCACTGTGTATGGCAATCGGAGCTCAATAGTGACTCTTTTGCCAGAAAACAACTCTTGCTCGTAGGACTAGAAACTGCATGGGATTCAACTCCACTTAGGTCTGGGAAACAAACGCTAGCTTGACTTACAAGAAACACACTCTGCTTTGGAGAAAAGAGTACTCTTCTACTCTACTGTGTTGCCTAAGAGATCCGAACAGTGAACTAGCTCAGAACAAAAGAACTGTGCTTCCTACACACACGGGCCATATCTAGTTCAACTCTGCTTAGGAAACTGACAAGAACAGTAGCTCCTCTTCAGTCCAATACACTGTACTTGCTGAGAACAGACGCGAGTGCTATTTGCACTGTGTACGGCAATGGGAGCTCAATAGTGACTCTTCTTAACAGAAAACAACTCTTGCTAGTAGGACCAGAAACTGCATGGCATTCAACTCCATTTCTGACTGGGAAACAAACACTAGCTCGCCTTACAAGAAACACACTCTGCTTTTGAGAAAAGAGCACTCTTCTACTCTACTGTGTTTCCTAATTGTTCCGAACAGTGAGCTTGCTCAGAACAAAAGAACTGTGCTTTGTACACACACGGGCCATATCTAGTGCAACTCTGCTTAGGAAACTGACAAGAACAGTAGATCCTCTTCAGTCCAATACACGGTACTTGCTGGAAGCAGACGCGTGTGGTATTTGCACAGTGGATGGCAATGGAAGCTCAATAGTGACTTTCCTTACCAGAAAAAAACTCTTGCTCGTAGGACCAGAAACTGCATGGGATTCAACTCCATTTCTGACTGGGAAACAAACACTAGCTTGCCTTACAAGAAACACACTCTGCTTTTGAGAAAAGAGCACTCTTCTACTCTACAGTGTTTCCTATAGGGCCAGAACAGTGAGCTTGCTCAGAACAAAAGAACTGTGCTTCCTACACACACGGGCAATATCTAGTTCAACTCTGCTTAGGAACCTGACAAGAACAGTAGATCCTCCTCAGTCCAATACACTGTACAGGCTGGGAACAGACACCATTGCAATTTGCCCTGTGCATGACAATGGGAGCACAATAGTGACTCTTCTTACCAGAAAACAACTCTTGCTCGTAGGACCAGAAACTGCATGGCATTCAACTCCATTTCTGACTGGGAAACAAACACTAGCTCGTTTTACAAGAAACACACTCTGCTTTTGAGAAAAGAGCACTTTTCTACTCTACTGTGTTTACTAATTGTTCCGAAAAGTGAGCTTGCTCAGAACAAAAGAACTGTGCTTCCTGCACACACAAGCCATATCTAATTCAACTCTGCTTAGGAAACTGACAAGAACAGTAGATCCTCTTCAGTCCAATACACTGTACTTGCTGGGAACAGACGCGAGTGCTATTTGCACTGTGTATGGCAATGGGAGCGCAATAGTGACTTTCCTTACCAGAAAGCAACTCTTGCTCGTAGGACCAAAAACTGCATGTGATTCAACTCCATTTAGGACTGAGAAACAAACGCTAGCTCGCCTTACAAGAAACACAATCTGCTTTTGAGAAAAGAGCACTCTTCTACTCTACTGTATTTCCTATATGGCCAGTATAGTGAGCTTGCTCAGAACAAAAGAACTGTGCTTCCTACACACACGGGCCATATCTAGTTGAATTCTGCTTATAAAACTGACAAGAACAGTAGATCCTCTTCAGTCCAATACACTGTACTTGCTGGGAACAGATGCCAGTGTTATTTGCCCTGTATATGACAATGGGAGCACAATAGTGACTCTTATTACCAGAAAACAGCTCTTGCTTGTAGGACCAGAAACTGCATGTGATTCAATTCCATTTAGGACTGGGAAACAAATGCTAGATAGCCTTACAAGAAACACACTCTGCTTTTGAGAAAAGTGCACTCTTCTACTTTCCTGTGTTTCCAAAAGGGCCAGAACAGTGAGCTTGCTCAGAACAAAAGAACTGTGCTGACTACACACACGGGCCATATCTATTTCAATTCTGCTTAGGTAACTGACAAGAACAGTAGATCCTCTTCAGTCCAATACACTGTACTTGCTGGGAACAGACGCCAGTGATATTTTCCCTGTGTCTGACAATGGGAGCGCAATAGTGAATCTTCTTACCAGAAAACAACTCTTGCTCTTAGGACCCGAAACTGCATGTGATTCAACTCCATTTAGGACTGTGAAACAAACGCTAGCTCGCCTTACAAGAAACACAATCTGCTTTTGAGAAAAGAGCACTCTTCTACTCTATTGTGTTTTCTATGGGGTCTGAACAGTGAGCTTGCTCAGAACAAAAGAACTGTGGTTCCCACACACACGGGCCATATCTAATTCAACTCTGCTTAGGAAACTGACAAGAACAGTAGCTCCTCTTCAGTCCAATACACTGTACTTGCTGGGAACAGACGCCAGTGCTATTTGCACTGTGTATGGCAATGGGAGCATAATAGTGACTTTCCTTACCAGAAAACAACTCTTGCTCTTAGGACCTGAAACTGCATGTGATTCAACTCCATTTAGGACTGGGAAACAAACGCTAGCTTGCCTTACAAGAAACATACTCTGCTTTTGAGGAAAGAGCACTCTTCTACTCTACTGTATTTTTTATGGGGTCCGAACAGTGTGCTTGCTCAGAACAAAAGAACTGTGCTTCCTACACTCATGGGCCATATCTAGTTCAACTCTGCTTAGGAAAATGACAAGAACATTAGCTCCTCTTCAGTCCAATACACTGTACTTGCTGGGAACAGACGCGAGTGCTATTTGCACTGTGTATGGGAATCGGAGCTCAATAGTGACTCTTTTGCCAGAAAACAACTCTTGCTCGTAGGACTAGAAACTGCATGGGATTCAACTCCACTTAGGTCTGGGAAACAAACACTAGCTTGACTTACAAGAAACACACTCTGCTTTTGAGAAAAGAGTATTCTCTACTCTACTGTGTTGCTTAAGGGATCCGAACAGTGAACTAGCTCAGAACAAAAGAGCTGTGCTTCCGACACTCACGGGCCATATCTAGTTCAACTCCGCTTAGGAAACTGACAAGAACAGTAGCTCCTCTTCAGTCCAATACACTGTACTTGCTGAGAACAGACGCGAGTGCTATTTGCACTGTGTATGGCAATGGGAGCTCAATAGTGACTCTTCTTAACAGAAAACAACTCTTGCTAGTAGGACCAGAAACTGCATGGCATTCAACTCCATTTCTGACTGGGAAACAAACACTAGCTCGCCTTACAAGAAACACACTCTGCTTTTGAGAAAAGAGCACTCTTCTACTCTACTGTGTTTCCTAATTGTTCCGAACAGTGAGCTTGCTCAGAACAAAAGAACTGTGCTTTGTACACACACGGGCCATATCTAGTGCAACTCTGCTTAGGAAACTGACAAGAACAGTAGATCCTCTTCAGTCCAATACACGGTACTTGCTGGAAGCAGACGCGTGTGGTATTTGCACAGTGGATGGCAATGGAAGCTCAATAGTAACTTTCCTTACCAGAAAAAAACTCTTGCTCGTAGGACCAGAAACTGCATGGGATTCAACTCCATTTCTGACTGGGATACAAACACTAGCTTGCCTTACAAGAAACACACTCTGCTTTTGAGAAAAGAGCACTCTTCTACTCTACAGTGTTTCCTATAGGGCCAGAACAGTGAGCTTGCTCAGAACAAAAGAACTGTGCTTCCTACACACACGGGCAATATCTAGTTCAACTCTGCTTAGGAACCTGACAAGAACAGTAGATCCTCCTCAGTCCAATACACTGTACATGCTGGGAACAGACACAATTGCAATTTGCCCTGTGCATGACAATGGGAGCACAATAGTGACTCTTCTTACCAGAAAACAACTCTTGCTCGTAGGACCAGAACCTGCATGGCATTCAACTCCATTTCTGACTGGGAAACAAACACTAGCTCGCCTTACAAGAAACACACTCTGCTTTTGAAAAAAGAGCACTCTTCTACTCTACTGTGTTTCCTAATTGTTCCGAAAAGTGAGCTTGCTCAGAACAAAAGAACTGTGCTTCCTACACACACGGGCCATATCTAGTTCAACTCTGCTTAGGAAACTGACAAGAAAAGAGCTCCTCGTCAGTCCAATACACTGTACTCGCTGTGAACATACGCGAATGCTATTTGCACTGTGTATATCAATGGGAGCACAATAGTGACTTTCCTTACCAGAAAACAACTCTTGCTCGTAGGACCAAAAACTGCATGTGATTCAACTCCATTTAGGACTGGGAAACAAACGCTAGCTCACCTTACAAGAAACACACTCTGCTTTTGAGAAAAGTGCACTCTTCTACTCTACTGTGCTTTTTATAGGGCCAGTACAGTGAGCTTGCTCAGAACAATGAACTGTGCTGACTACACACACAGGCCATATCTATTTCAATTCTGCTTAGGAAACTGACAAGAACAGTAGATCCTCTTCAGTCCAATACACTGTACTTGCTGGGAACAGAAGCCAGTGCTATTTGCCCTGTGTATGACAATGGGAGCACAATAGTGACTCTTCTTACAAGAAAACAACTCTTGCTCATAGGACCACAAACTGCATGTGATTCAACTCCATTTCTGACTGGGAAACAAACGCTAGCTCGCCTTACAAGAAAAACACTCTGCTTTTGAGAAAAGAGCACTCTTCTACTCTAATGTGTTTCCTATAGGGCCAGAACAGTGAGCTTGCTCAGAACAAAAAAACTGTGCTTCCTACACAAACGGACCATATCTCGTTCAACTCTGCTTAGGAACCTGACAAGAACAGTAGATCCTCCTCAGTCCAATACACTGTACATGCTGGGAACAGACACCATTGCTATTTGCCCTGTGCATGACAATGGGAGTACAATAGTGACTCTTCTTATCAGAAAACAACTCTTGCTCGTAGGACCAGAAACTGCATGGCATTCAACTCCATTTCTGACTGGGAAACAAACACTAGCTCGCCTTTCAAGAAACACACTCTGCTTTTGAGAAAAGAGCACTCTTCTACTCTACTGTGTTTCCTAATTTTTCCGAACAGTGAGCTTGCTCAGAACAAAAGAACTGTGCTTCCTACACACGGACCATATCTAGTTCAACTCTGCTTAAGAACCTGACAAGAACAGTAGATCCTCCTCAGTCCAGTACACTGTACTCCCTGTGAACAGATGCGAGTGCTATTTGCACTGTGTATGGCAATGGGAGCGCAATAGCCTATCCTTACCAGAAAACAACTCTTGCTCATAGGACCGAAAACTGCATGTGAATCAACTCCATTTAGAACTGGGAAATAAATGCTAGCTCGCCTTACAAGAAACACACTCTGCTTTGAGAAAAGAGCAATCTTCTACTCTACTGTGTTTCCTATGGGGTCCAAACAGTGAGCTTGCTCAGAACAAAAGAACTGTGCTTCCTACACACACGGCCATATCTAGTTCAATTCTGCTTAGGAAACTGACAAGAACAGTAGCTCCTCTTCAGTCCAATACACTGTACTTGCTGGGAACAGACGCATGTGCTATTTGTACTTTGTATGGCAATGGGAGCACAATAGTGACTCTTCTTATCAGAAAACAAGTCTTGCTCGTAGGACCAGAAACTGCATGGGATTCAACTCCATTTCTGTCTGGGAAACAAACACTAGCTTTCCTTACAAGAAACACTCTGCTTTTGAGAAAAGAGCACTCTTCTACTCTACTGTGTTTCCTATGGGGTCTGAACAGTGAGCTTGCTCAGAACAAAAGAACTGTGCTTCCTACAAACACGGGCCATATCTAATTCAACTCTGCTTAGGAAACTGACAAGAACAGTAGATCCTCTTCACTCCAATACACTGTACATGCTGGGAACAGACGACATTGCTATTTGCCCTGTGTATGACAATGGGAGCGCAATAGTGACTCCTCTTACCAGAAAAAACTCTTGCTCGTAGGACCCGAAACTGCATGTGATTCAACTCCATTTAGGGCTGGGAAAAAAACACTAGCTCGCCTTAAAAGAAACACACTCTCCTTTTGAGAAAAGAGCACTCTTCTACTCTACTGTGTTTCCTATGGGGTCCGAACAGTGATCTTGCTCAGAACAAAAGAACTGTGCTTCCTACACACACGGGCCATATCTAGTTTAATTCTGCTTAGAAAACTGACAAGAAAAGTAGATCCTCTTCAGTCCAATACACTGTACTTGCTGGGAACAGACGCCAGTTTTATTTGCCCTGTATATGACAATGGGAGCACAATAGTGACTCTTCTTACCAGAAAACAGCTCTTGCTTGTAGCACCAGAAACTGCATGTGATTCAATTCCATTTAGGACTGGGAAACAAATGCTAGATAGCCTTACAAGAAACACACTCTGCTTTTGAGAAAAGAGCACTCTTCTACTTTTTTGTGTTTCCTATAGGGCCAGAACAGTGAGCTTGCTCAGAACAAAAGAAATGTGCTGACTACACACACGGGCCATATCTATTTCAATTCTGCTTAGGTAACTGACAAGAACAGTAGATCCTCTTCAGTCCAATACACTGTACTTGCTGTTAACAGACGCCAGTGATATTTGCCCTGTGTATGACAATGGGAGCGCAATAGTGAATCTTCTTACCAGAAAACATCTCTTGCTCTTAGGACCCAAAACTGCATGTGATTCAACTCCATTTAGGACTGTGAAACAAACGCTAGCTCGCCTTACAAGAAACACAATCTGCTTTTGAGAAAAGGGCACTCTTCTACTCTATTGTGTTTTCTATGGGGTCCGAACAGTGAGCTTGCTCAGAACAAAAGAACTGTGGTTCCCACACACAGGGGCCATATCTAGTTCAACTCTGCTTAGGAAACTGACAAGAACAGTATCTCCTCTTCAGTCCAATACACTGTACTTGCTGGGAAAAGACGCGAGTGCTATTTGCACTGTGTATGGCAATCGGAGCTCAATAGTGACTCTTTTGCCAGAAAACAACTCTTGCTCGTAGGACTAGAAACTGCATGGGATTCCACTCCATTTAGGTCTGGGAAACAAACGCTAGCTTGACTCACAAGAAACACACTCTGCTTTTGAGAAAAGAGTACTCTTCTACTCTACTGTTTTTCCTAAGGGATCCGAACAGTGAACTAGCTCAGAACAAAAGAACTTTGCTTCCTACACACACGGGCCATATCTAGTTCAACTCTGCTTAGGAAACTGACAAGAACAGTAGCTCCTCTTCAGTCCAATACACTGTACTTGCTGCGAACAGACGCGAGTGCTATGTGCATTGTGTATGGCAATGGGAGCTCAATAGTGACTCTTCTTAACAGAAAACAACTCTTGCTAGTAGGACCAGAAACTGCATGGCATTCAACTCCATTTCTGACTGGGAAACAAACACTAGCTCGCCTTACAAGAAAAACACTCTGCTTTTGAGAAAAGACCACTCTTCTACTCTACTGTGTTTCCTATAGGGCCAGAACAGTGAGCTTGCTCAGAACAAAAAAACTGTGCTCCATACACACACGGACGATATCTAGTTCAACTCTGCTTAGGAACCTGACCTGAACAGTAGATCCTCCTCAGTCCAATACACTGTACTCGCTGTGAACAGACGCGAGTGCTATTTGCACAGTGTATGGCAATGGGAGCGCAATAGCCTATCCTTACCAGAAAACAACTCTTGCTCATAGGACCGAAAACTGCATGGGATTCAACTCCATTTAGAACTGGAAAATAAACGCTAGCTCGCCTTAGAATAAACACACTCTGCTTTTGAGAAAAGAGCACTCTTCTACTCTACTGTGTTTCCTATGTGGTCCAAACAGTGAGCTTGCTCAGAACAAAAGAACTGCGCTTCCAGCACACACGGCCATATCTAGTTCAATTCTGCTTAGGAAACTGACAAGAACAGTAGCTCCTCTTCAGTCCAATACACTGTACTTGCTGGGAAGAGACGCATGTGCTATTTGCACTGTGTATGGCAATGGGAGCACAATAGTGACTCTTCTTATCAGAAAACAACTCTTGCTCGTAGGACCAGAAACTGCATGGGATTCAACTCCATTTCTGTCTGGGAAACAAACACTGGCTTTCCTTACAAGAAACACACTCTGCTTTTGAGAAAAGAGCACTCTTCTACTCTACTGTGTTTCCTAAATATTCCGAACAGTGAGCTTGCTCAGAACAAAAGAACTGAGCTTTGTACACACACGGGCCATATCTAGTTCAACTCTGCTTAGGAAACTGACAAGAACAGTAGATCCTCTTCAGTCCAATACACGGTACTTGCTGGAAGCAGACGCGTGTGGTATTTGCTCAGTGTATGGCAATGGAAGCGCAATAGTGACTTTCCTTACCAGAAAAAAACTCTTGCTCCTAGGACCAGAAACTGCATACGATTCAACTCCATTTCTGACTGGGAAACAAACACTAGCTTGCCTTACAAGAAACACACTCTGCTTTTGAGAAAAGAGCGCTCTTCTACTCTACAGTGTTTCCTATAGGGCCAGAACAGTGAGCTTGCTCAGAACAAAAGAACTGTGCTTCCTACACACACGGGCAATATCTAGTTCAACTCTGCTTAGGAAACTGACAAGAACAGTAGATCCTCTTCAGTCCAATACTCTGTACTTGCTGGGAACAGACCTCAGTGCTATTTGCCCTGTGTATGACAATGGGAGCACAATAGTGACTCTTCTTACAAGAAAACAACTCTTGCTCATAGGACCAAAAACTGCATGTGATTCAACTCCATTTCTGACTGGGAAACAAATGCTAGCTCGCCTTACAAGAAAAACACTCTGCTTTTGAGAAAAGAGCACTCTTTACTCTACTGTGTTTCCAATAGTGCCAGAACAGTGAGCTTGCTCAGAACAACTGAACGGTGGTTCCTACACACGGACCATATCTAGTTCAACTCTGCTTAGGAACCTGACAAGAACAGTAGATCCTCTTCAATCCAATACACTGTACATGCTGGGAACAGACGCCATTGCTATTTGCCCTGTGTATGACAATGGGAGCACAACAGTGACTCCTCTTACCAGAAAAAACTCTTGCTCGTAGGACCCGAAACTGCATGTGATTCAACTCCATTTAGGACTGGGAAAAAAACACTAGCTCGCTTTACAAGAAACACACTCTGCTTTTGAGAAAAGAGCACTCTTCTACTCTACTGTGTTTCCTATGGGGTCCGAACAGTGATCTTGCTCAGAACAAAAGAACTGTGCTTCCTACACACACTGGCCATATCTAGTTGAATTCTGCTTAGAAAACTGACAAGAACAGTAGATCCTCTTCAGTCTAATACACTGTACTTGCTGGGAACAGACACCAGTTTTATTTGCCCTGTATATGACAATGGGAGCACAATAGTGACTCTTCTTACCAGAAAACAGCTCTTGCTTGTAGCTCCAGAAACTGCATGTGATTCAATTCCTTTTAGGACTGGGAAACAAATGCTAGCTAGCCTTACAAGAAACACACTCTGCTTTTGAGAAAATAGCACTCTTCTACTTTCCTGTGTTTCCTATAGGGCCAGAACAGTGAGCTTGCTCAGAACAAAAGAACTGTGCTGACTACACACACGGGCCATATCTATTTCAATTCTGCTTTGGTAACTGACAAGAACAGTAGATCCTCTTCAGTCCAATACACTGTACTTGGTGGGAACAGACGCCAGTGATATTTGACCTGTGTATGACAATGGGAGCGCAATAGTGAATCTTCTTACCAGAAAACAACTCTTGCTCTTAGGACCTGAAACTGCATGTGATTCAATTCCATTTAGGACTGTGAAACAAACGCTAGCTCGCCTTACAAGAAACACAATCTGCTTTTGAGAAAAGAGCACTCTTCTACTCTATTGTGTTTTCTATGGGGTCCGAACAGTGAGCTTGCTCAGAACAAAAGAACTGTGGTTCCCACACACAGGGGCCATATCTAGTTCAACTCTGCTTAGGAAACTGACAAGAACAGTAGCTCCTCTTCAGTCCAATACACTGTACTTGCTGGGAACAGACGCAAGTGCTATTTGCACTGTGTATGGCAATCGGAGCTCAATAGTGACTCTTTTGCCAGAAAACAACTCTTGCTCGTAGGACCAGAAACTGCATGTGATTCAACTCCATTTAGGACTAGGAAATAAATGCTAGCTTGCCCTACAAGAAACACACTTTGCTTTAGAGAAAAGAGCACTCTTCTACTCTACTGTGTTTCCTATAGGGCCAGAACAGTGAGCTTGCTCAGAACATAAGAACTGTGCTTCCTACACACACGGGCCATATCTAGTTCAACTCTGCTTATGAACCTGACAAGAACAGTAGATCCCCTTTAGTCCAATACACTGTACTTGCTGGGAACAGACGCGAGTGCTATGTGCACTGTGTATGGCAATGGGAGCTCAATAGTGACTCTTCTTAACAGAAAACAACTCTTGCTCGTAGGACCAGAAACTTCATGGCGTTCAACTCCATTTCTGACTGGAAAACAAACACTAGCTTGCCTTACAAGAAACACACTCTGCTTTTGAGAAAAGAGCACTCTTCTACTCTACTGTGTTTCCTAAATATTCCGAACAGTGAGCTTGCTCAGAACAAAAGAACTGAGCTTTGTACACACACGGGCCATATCTAGTTCAACTCTGCTTAGGAAACTGACAAGAACAGTAGATCCTCTTCAGTCCAATACACGGTACTTGCTGGAAGCAGACGAGTGTGGTATTTGCACAGTGTATGGCAATGGAAGCGCAATAGTGACTTTCCTTACCAGAAAAAAACTCTTGCTCCTAGGACCAGAAACTGCATGGGATTCAACTCCATTTCTGACTGGGAAACAAACACTAGCTTGCCTTACAAGAAACACACTCTGCTTTTGAGAAAAGAGCGCTCTTCTACTCTACATTGTTTCCTATAGGGCCAGAACAGTGAGCTTGCTCAGAACAAAAGAACTGTGCTTCCTACACACACGGGCAATATCTAGTTCAACTCTGCTTAGGAAACTGACAAGAACAGTAGATCCTCTTCAGTCCAATACTCTGTACTTGCTGGGAACAGACCTCAGTACTATTTGCCCTGTGTATGACAATGGGAGCACAATAGTGACTCTTCTTACAAGAAAACAACTCTTGCTCATAGGACCAAAAACTGCATGTGACTCAACTCCATTTCTGACTGGGAAACAAATGCTAGCTCGCCTTACAAGAAAAACACTCTGCTTTTGAGAAAAGAGCACTCTTCTACTCTACTGTGTTTCCTATAGGGCCAGAACAGTGAGCTTGCTCAGAACAAAAAAACTGTGCTTCCTTCACACACGGACGATATCTAGTTCAACTCTGCTTAGGAACCTGAGGAGAACAGTAGATCCTCTTCAGTCCAATACACTGTACATGCTGGGAACAGACACCATTGCTATTTGCCCTGTGCATGACAATGGGAACACAATAGTGACTCTTCTTACCAGAAAACAACTCTTGCTCGTAGGACCAGAAACTGCATGGCATTCAACTCCATTTCTGACTGGGAAACAAACACTAGCTCGCCTTAAAGAAACACACTCTGCTTTTGAGAAAAGAGCACTCTTCTACTCTACTGTGTTTCCTAATTGTTCCGAATAGTGAGCTTGCTCAGAACAAAAGAACTGTGCTTCCTACACACACGGGCCATATCTAGTTCCACTCTGCTTAGGAAACTGACAAGAAAAGAGCTCCTCGTCAGTCCAATACACTGTACTCGCTGTGAAGAGACGCGAGTGCTATTTGCACTGTGTATGGCAATGTGAGCACAATAGTGACTTTCCTTACCAGAAAACAACTCTTGCTCGTAGGACCAAAAACTGCATGTGATTCAACTCCATTTAGGACTGGGAAACAAACGCTAGCTCCCCTTACAAGAAACACACTCTGCTTTTGAAAAAAGAGCACTCTTCTACTCTACTGTGCTTTTTATAGGGCCAGTACAGTGAGCTTGCTCAGAACAATGAACTGTGCTGACTACACACACAGGCCATATCTATTTCAATTCTGCTTAGGAAACTGACAAGAACAGTAGATCCTCTTCAGTCCAATACACTGTACTTGCTGGGAACAGAAGCCAGTGCTATTTGCCCTGTGCATGACAATGGGAGCACAATAGTGACTCTTCTTACAAGAAAACAACTCTTGCTCATAGGACCACAAACTGCATGTGATTCAACTCCATTTCTGACTGGGAAACAAACGCTAGCTCGCCTTCCAAGAAAAACACTCTGCTTTTGAGAAAAGAGCACTCTTCTACTCTAATGTGTTTCCTATAGGGCCAGAACAGTGAGGTTGCTCAGAACAAAAAAAGTGTGCTTCCTACACACACGGACCATATCTAGTTCAACTCTGCTTAGTAACCTGACAAGAACAGTAGATCCTCCTCAGTCCAATACACTGTATATGCTGGGAACAGACACCATTGCTATTTGCCCTGTGCATGACAATGGGAGCACAATAGTGACTCTTCTTACCAGAAAACAACTCTTGCTCGTAGGACCAGAAACTGCATGGCATTCAACTCCATTTCTGACTGGGAAACAAACACTAGCTCGCCTTACAAGAAACACACTCTGCTTTTGAGAAAAGAGCACTCTTCTTCTCTACTGTGTTTCCTAATTGTTCCGAACAGTGAGCTTGCTCAGAACAAAAGAACTGTGCTTTGTAAACACACGGTCCATATCTAGTTCAACTCTGCTTAGAAAACTGACAAGAACAGTAGCTCCTCTTCAGTCCAATACACGGTACTTGCTGGAAGCAGACGCGTGTGGTATTTGCACAGTGTATGGCAATGGAAGTGCAATAGTGACTTTCCTTACCAGAAAAAAACTCTTGCTCCTAGGACCAGAAACTGCATGGGATTCTTCTCCATTTCTGACTGGAAAACAAACACTAGCTCGCCTTACAAGAAACACACTCTGCTTTTGAGAAAAGAGTGCTCTTCTACTCTACAGTGTTTCCTATGGGGTCCGAACAGTGAGCTTGCTCAGAATAAAAGAACTGTGCTTCCTACACACACGGGCCATATCTAGGTCAACTCTGCTTAGGAAACTGACAAGAAAAGAGCTCCTCGTCAGTCCAATACACTGTACTCACTGTGAACAGACTCGAGTGCTATTTGCACTGTGTATGGCAATGGGAGCACAATAGTGACTTTCCTTACCAGAAAATAACTCTTGCTCGTAGGACCAAAAACTGCATGTGATTCAACTCCATTTAGGACTGGGAAACAAACGCTAGCTTGCCTTACAAGAAACACACTCTGCTTTTGAGAAAAGAGCACTCTTCTACTCTACTGTGCTTTTTATAGGGCCAGTACAGTGAGCTTGCTCAGAACAATGAACTGTGCTGACTACACACACAGGCCATATCTATTTCAATTCTGCTTAGGAAACTGACATAACAGTAGCTCCTTTTCAGTCCAATACACTGTACTTGCTGGAAACAGACGCCAGTGCTATTTGCCCTGTGTATGACAATGGAAGCACAATAGTGACTCTTCTTAATAGAAAACAACTCTTGCTCATAGGACCACAAACTGCATGTGATTCAACTCCATTTCTGACTGGGAAACCAACGCTAGCTCG
>NW_026736586.1:0-65334 GCF_949786415.1 Peromyscus eremicus | reverse complement strand
CAGAACAGTGAGCTTGCTCAGAACAAAAAAACTGTGCTTCCTACACACACGGGGCATATCTAGTTCAACTCTGCTTAGGAAACTGACCAGAACAGTAGCTTCTCTTCAGTCCAATACACTGTACTTGCTGGGAACAGACGCGAGTGCTATTTGCACTGTGTATGGCAATGGGAGCGCAATAGTGACTCTTCTTAGCAGAAAACAACTCTTGCTCGTAGGACCACAAACTGCATGGGATTCAACTCCGTTTAGGACTGGGAAACAAACGCTAGCTCGCCTTGCAAGAAACACACTCTGCTTTTGAGAAAACAGCACTCTTCTACTCTCCTGTGTTTCCTATAGGGCCAGAACAGTGAGCTTGCTCAGAACAAAAGAACTGTGCTTCCTACACACACGGGGCATATCTAGTTCAACTCTGCTTAGGAAACTGACCAGAACAGTAGCTTCTCTTCATTCCAATACACTGTACTTGCTGGGAACAGACGCGAGTGCTATTTGCACTGTGTATGGCAATGGGAGCGCAATAGTGACTCTTCTTAGCAGAAAACAACTCTTGCTCGTAGGACCAGAATCTGCATGGGATTCAACTCCGTTTAGGACTGGGAAACAAACGCTAGCTCGCCTTGCAAGAAACACACTCTGCTTTTGAGAAAACAGCACTCTTCTACTCTCCTGTGTTTCCAATAGGGCCAGAACAGTGAGCCTGCTCAGAACAAAACAACTGTGCTTCCTACACACACGGGGCATATCTAGTTCAACTCTGCTTAGGAAACTGACCAGAACAGTAGCTTCTCTTCAGTCCAATACACTGTACTTGCTGGGAACAGACGCGAGTGCTATTTGCACTGTGTATGGCAATGGGAGCGCAATAGTGACTCTTCTAAGCAGAAAACAACTCTTGCTCGTAGGACCAGAAACTGCATGGGATTCAACTCCGTTTAGGACTGGGAAACAAACGCTAGCTCGCCTTGCAAGAAACACACTCTGCTTTTGAGAAAACAGCACTCTTCTACTCTCCTGTGTTTCCTATAGGGCCAGAACAGTGAGCTTGCTCAGAACCAAAGAACTGTGCTTCCTACACACACGGGGCATATCTAGTTCAACTCTGCTTAGGAAACTGACCAGAACAGTAGCTTCTCTTCAGTCCAATACACTGTACTTGCTGGGAACAGACGCGAGTGCTATTTGCACTGTGTATGGCAATGGGAGCGCAATAGTGACTCTTCTTAGCAGAAAACAACTCTTGCTCGTAGGACCAGAATCTGCATGGGATTCAACTCCGTTTAGGACTGGGAAACAAACGCTAGCTCGCCTTGCAAGAAACACACTCTGCTTTTGAGAAAACAGCACTCTTCTACTCTCCTGTGTTTCCTATAGGGCCAGAACAGTGAGCTTGCTCAGAACAAAAGAACTGTGCTTCCTACACACACGGGGCATATCTAGTTCAACTCTGCTTAGGAAACTGACCAGAACAGTAGCTTCTCTTCAGTCCAATACACTGTACTTGCTGGGAACAGACGCGAGTGCTATTTGCACTGTGTATGGCAATGGGAGCGCAATAGTGACTCTTCTTAGCAGAAAACAACTCTTGCTCGTAGGACCAGAATCTGCATGGGATTCAACTCCGTTTAGGACTGGGAAACAAACGCTAGCTCGCCTTGCAAGAAACACACTCTGCTTTTGAGAAAACAGCACTCTTCTACTCTCCTGTGTTTCCTATAGGGCCAGAACAGTGAGCTTGCTCAGAACAAAAGAACTGTGCTTCCTACACACACGGGGCATATCTAGTTCAACTCTGCTTAGGAAACTGACCAGAACAGTAGCTTCTCTTCAGTCCAATACACTGTACTTGCTGGGAACAGACGCGAGTGCTATTTGCACTGTGTATGGCAATGAGAGCGCAATAGTGACTCTTCTAAGCAGAAAACAACTCTTGCTCGTAGGACCAGAAACTGCATGGGATTCAACTCCGTTTAGGACTGGGAAACAAACGCTAGCTCGCCTTGCAAGAAACACACTCTGCTTTTGAGAAAACAGCACTCTTCTACTCTCCTGTGTTTCCTATAGGGCCAGAACAGTGAGCTTGCTCAGAACAAAAAAACTGTGCTTCCTACACACACGGGGCATATCTAGTTCAACTCTGCTTAGGAAACTGACCAGAACAGTAGCTTCTCTTCAGTCCAATACACTGTACTTGCTGGGAACAGACGCGAGTGCTATTTGCACTGTGTATGGCAATGGGAGCGCAATAGTGACTCTTCTTAGCAGAAAACAACTCTTGCTCGTAGGACCAGAAACTGCATGGGATTCAACTCCGTTTAGGACTGGGAAACAAACGCTAGCTCGCCTTGCAAGAAACACACTCTGCTTTTGAGAAAACAGCACTCTTCTACTCTCCTGTGTTTCCTATAGGGCCAGAACAGTGAGCTTGCTCAGAACAAAAGAACTGTGCTTCCTACACACACGGGGCATATCTAGTTCAACTCTGCTTAGGAAACTGACCAGAACAGTAGCTTCTCTTCAGTCCAATACACTGTACTTGCTGGGAACAGACGCGAGTGCTATTTGCACTGTGTATGGCAATGGGAGCGCAATAGTGACTCTTCTTAGCAGAAAACAACTCTTGCTCGTAGGACCAGAAACTGCATGGGATTCAACTCCGTTTAGGACTGGGAAACAAACGCTAGCTCACCTTGCAAGAAACACACTCTGCTTTTGAGAAAACAGCACTCTTCTACTCTCCTGTGTTTCCTATAGGGCCAGAACAGTGAGCTTGCTCAGAACAAAAAAACTGTGCTTCCTACACACACGGGGCATATCTAGTTCAACTCTGCTTAGGAAACTGACCAGAACAGTAGCTTCTCTTCAGTCCAATACACTGTACTTGCTGGGAACAGACGCGAGTGCTATTTGCACTGTGTATGGCAATGGGAGCGCAATAGTGACTCTTCTTAGCAGAAAACAACTCTTGCTCGTAGGACCACAAACTGCATGGGATTCAACTCCGTTTAGGACTGGGAAACAAACGCTAGCTCGCCTTGCAAGAAACACACTCTGCTTTTGAGAAAACAGCACTATTCTACTCTCCTGTGTTTCCTATAGGGCCAGAACAGTGAGCTTGCTCAGAACAAAAGAACTGTGCTTCCTACACACACGGGGCATATCTAGTTCAACTCTGCTTAGGAAACTGACCAGAACAGTAGCTTCTCTTCATTCCAATACACTGTACTTGCTGGGAACAGACGCGAGTGCTATTTGCACTGTGTATGGCAATGGGAGCGCAATAGTGACTCTTCTTAGCAGAAAACAACTCTTGCTCGTAGGACCAGAATCTGCATGGGATTCAACTCCGTTTAGGACTGGGAAACAAACGCTAGCTCGCCTTGCAAGAAACACACTCTGCTTTTGAGAAAACAGCACTCTTCTACTCTCCTGTGTTTCCTATAGGGCCAGAACAGTGAGCCTGCTCAGAACAAAACAACTGTGCTTCCTACACACACGGGGCATATCTAGTTCAACTCTGCTTAGGAAACTGACAAGAACAGTAGCTTCTCTTCAGTCCAATACACTGTACTTGCTGGGAACAGACGCGAGTGCTATTTGCACTGTGTATGGCAATGGGAGCGCAATAGTGACTCTTCTTAGCAGAAAACAACTCTTGCTCGTAGGACCAGAAACTGCATGGGATTCAACTCCGTTTAGGACTGGGAAACAAACGCTAGCTCGCCTTGCAAGAAACACACTCTGCTTTTGAGAAAACAGCACTCTTCTACTCTCCTGTGTTTCCTATAGGGCCAGAACAGTGAGCTTGCTCAGAACCAAAGAACTGTGCTTCCTACACACACGGGGCATATCTAGTTCAACTCTGCTTAGGAAACTGACCAGAACAGTAGCTTCTCTTCAGTCCAATACACTGTACTTGCTGGGAACAGACGCGAGTGCTATTTGCACTGTGTATGGCAATGGGAGCGCAATAGTGACTCTTCTTAGCAGAAAACAACTCTTGCTCGTAGGACCAGAATCTGCATGGGATTCTACTCCGTTTAGGACTGGGAAACAAACGCTAGCTCGCCTTGCAAGAAACACACTCTGCTTTTGAGAAAACAGCACTCTTCTACTCTCCTGTGTTTCCTATAGGGCCAGAACAGTGAGCTTGCTCAGAACAAAAGAACTGTGCTTCCTACACACACGGGGCATATCTAGTTCAACTCTGCTTAGGAAACTGACCAGAACAGTAGCTTCTCTTCAGTCCAATACACTGTACTTGCTGGGAACAGACGCGAGTGCTATTTGCACTGTGTATGGCAATGGGAGCGCAATAGTGACTCTTCTTAGCAGAAAACAACTCTTGCTCGTAGGACCAGAATCTGCATGGGATTCAACTCCGTTTAGGACTGGGAAACAAACGCTAGCTCGCCTTGCAAGAAACACACTCTGCTTTTGAGAAAACAGCACTCTTCTACTCTCCTGTGTTTCCTATAGGGCCAGAACAGTGAGCTTGCTCAGAACCAAAGAACTGTGCTTCCTACACACACGGGGCATATCTAGTTCAACTCTGCTTAGGAAACTGACCAGAACAGTAGCTTCTCTTCAGTCCAATACACTGTACTTTCTGGGAACAGACGCGAGTGCTATTTGCACTGTGTATGGCAATGGGAGCGCAATAGTGACTCTTCTTAGCAGAAAACAACTCTTGCTCGTAGGACCAGAAACTGCATGGGATTCTACTCCGTTTAGGACTGGGAAACAAACGCTAGCTCGCCTTGCAAGAAACACACTCTGCTTTTGAGAAAACAGCACTCTTCTACTCTCCTGTGTTTCCTATAGGGCCAGAACAGTGAGCTTGCTCAGAACCAAAGAACTGTGCTTCCTACACACACGGGGCATATCTAGTTCAACTCTGCTTAGGAAACTGACCAGAACAGTAGCTTCTCTTCAGTCCAATACACTGTACTTGCTGGGAACAGACGCGAGTGCTATTTGCACTGTGTATGGCAATGGGAGCGCAATAGTGACTCTTCTTAGCAGAAAACAACTCTTGCTCGTAGGACCAGAATCTGCATGGGATTCAACTCCGTTTAGGACTGGGAAACAAACGCTAGCTCGCCTTGCAAGAAACACACTCTGCTTTTGAGAAAACAGCACTCTTCTACTCTCCTGTGTTTCCTATAGGGCCAGAACAGTGAGCTTGCTCAGAACAAAAGAACTGTGCTTCCTACACACACGGGGCATATCTAGTTCAACTCTGCTTAGGAAACTGACCAGAACAGTAGCTTCTCTTCAGTCCAATACACTGTACTTGCTGGGAACAGACGCGAGTGCTATTTGCACTGTGTATGGCAATGGGAGCACAATAGTGACTCTTCTAAGCAGAAAAGAACTCTTGCTCGTAGGACCAGAAACTGCATGGGATTCAACTCCGTTTAGGACCGGGAAACAAACGCTAGCTCGCCTTGCAAGAAACACACTCTGCTTTTGAGAAAACAGCACTCTTCTACTCTCCTGTGTTTCCTATAGGGCCAGAACAGTGAGCTTGCTCAGAACAAAAGAACTGTGCTTCCTACACACACGGGGCATATCTAGTTCAACTCTGCTTAGGAAACTGACCAGAACAGTAGCTTCTCTTCAGTCCAATACACTGTACTTGCTGGGAACAGACGCGAGTGCTATTTGCACTGTGTATGGCAATGGGAGCGCAATAGTGACTCTTCTTAGCAGAAAACAACTCTTGCTCGTAGGACCAGAAACTGCATGGGATTCTACTCCGTTTAGGACTGGGAAACAAACGCTAGCTCGCCTTGCAAGAAACACACTCTGCTTTTGAGAAAACAGCACTCTTCTACTCTCCTGTGTTTCCTATAGGGCCAGAACAGTGAGCTTGCTCAGAACAAAAGAACTGTGCTTCCTACACACACGGGGCATATCTAGTTCAACTCTGCTTAGGAAACTGACCAGAACAGTAGCTTCTCTTCAGTCCAATACACTGTACTTGCTGGGAACAGACGCGAGTGCTATTTGCACTGTGTATGGCAATGGGAGCGCAATAGTGACTCTTCTTAGCAGAAAACAACTCTTGCTCGTAGGACCAGAATCTGCATGGGATTCAACTCCGTTTAGGACTGGGAAACAAACGCTAGCTCGCCTTGCAAGAAACACACTCTGCTTTTGAGAAAACAGCACTCTTCTACTCTCCTGTGTTTCCTATAGGGCCAGAACAGTGAGCTTGCTCAGAACAAAAGAACTGTGCTTCCTACACACACGGGGCATATCTAGTTCAACTCTGCTTAGGAAACTGACCAGAACAGTAGCTTCTCTTCAGTCCAATACACTGTACTTGCTGGGAACAGACGCGAGTGCTATTTGCACTGTGTATGGCAATGAGAGCGCAATAGTTACTCTTCTAAGCAGAAAACAACTCTTGCTCGTAGGACCAGAAACTGCATGGGATTCAACTCCGTTTAGGACTGGGAAACAAACGCTAGCTCGCCTTGCAAGAAACACACTCTGCTTTTGAGAAAACAGCACTCTTCTACTCTCCTGTGTTTCCTATAGGGCCAGAACAGTGAGCTTGCTCAGAACAAAAGAACTGTGCTTCCTACACACACGGGGCATATCTAGTTCAACTCTGCTTAGGAAACTGACCAGAACAGTAGCTTCTCTTCAGTCCAATACACTGTACTTGCTGGGAACAGACGCGAGTGCTATTTGCACTGTGTATGGCAATGGGAGCGCAATAGTGACTCTTCTTAGCAGAAAACAACTCTTGCTCGTAGGACCAGAAACTGCATGGGATTCAACTCCGTTTAGGACTGGGAAACAAACGCTAGCTCGCCTTGCAAGAAACACACTCTGCTTTTGAGAAAACAGCACTCTTCTACTCTCCTGTGTTTCCTATAGGGCCAGAACAGTGAGCTTGCTCAGAACAAAAAAACTGTGCTTCCTACACACACGGGGCATATCTAGTTCAACTCTGCTTAGGAAACTGACCAGAACAGTAGCTTCTCTTCAGTCCAATACACTGTACTTGCTGGGAACAGACGCGAGTGCTATTTGCACTGTGTATGGCAATGGGAGCGCAATAGTGACTCTTCTTAGCAGAAAACAACTCTTGCTCGTAGGACCACAAACTGCATGGGATTCAACTCCGTTTAGGACTGGGAAACAAACGCTAGCTCGCCTTGCAAGAAACACACTCTGCTTTTGAGAAAACAGCACTCTTCTACTCTCCTGTGTTTCCTATAGGGCCAGAACAGTGAGCTTGCTCAGAACAAAAGAACTGTGCTTCCTACACACACGGGGCATATCTAGTTCAACTCTGCTTAGGAAACTGACCAGAACAGTAGCTTCTCTTCATTCCAATACACTGTACTTGCTGGGAACAGACGCGAGTGCTATTTGCACTGTGTATGGCAATGGGAGCGCAATAGTGACTCTTCTTAGCAGAAAACAACTCTTGCTCGTAGGACCAGAATCTGCATGGGATTCAACTCCGTTTAGGACTGGGAAACAAACGCTAGCTCGCCTTGCAAGAAACACACTCTGCTTTTGAGAAAACAGCACTCTTCTACTCTCCTGTGTTTCCAATAGGGCCAGAACAGTGAGCCTGCTCAGAACAAAACAACTGTGCTTCCTACACACACGGGGCATATCTAGTTCAACTCTGCTTAGGAAACTGACCAGAACAGTAGCTTCTCTTCAGTCCAATACACTGTACTTGCTGGGAACAGACGCGAGTGCTATTTGCACTGTGTATGGCAATGGGAGCGCAATAGTGACTCTTCTTAGCAGAAAACAACTCTTGCTCGTAGGACCAGAAACTGCATGGGATTCTACTCCGTTAGGACTGGGAAACAAACGCTAGCTCGCCTTGCAAGAAACACACTCTGCTTTTGAGAAAACAGCACTCTTCTACTCTCCTGTGTTTCCTATAGGGCCAGAACAGTGAGCTTGCTCAGAACAAAAGAACTGTGCTTCCTACACACACGGGGCATATCTAGTTCAACTCTGCTTAGGAAACTGACCAGAACAGTAGCTTCTCTTCAGTCCAATACACTGTACTTGCTGGGAACAGACGCGAGTGCTATTTGCACTGTGTATGGCAATGGGAGCGCAATAGTGACTCTTCTTAGCAGAAAACAACTCTTGCTCGTAGGACCAGAATCTGCATGGGATTCAACTCCGTTTAGGACTGGGAAACAAACGCTAGCTCGCCTTGCAAGAAACACACTCTGCTTTTGAGAAAACAGCACTCTTCTACTCTCCTGTGTTTCCTATAGGGCCAGAACAGTGAGCTTGCTCAGAACCCAAAGAACTGTGCTTCCTACACACACGGGGCATATCTAGTTCAACTCTGCTTAGGAAACTGACCAGAACAGTAGCTTCTCTTCAGTCCAATACACTGTACTTTCTGGGAACAGACGCGAGTGCTATTTGCACTGTGTATGGCAATGGGAGCGCAATAGTGACTCTTCTTAGCAGAAAACAACTCTTGCTCGTAGGACCAGAAACTGCATGGGATTCTACTCCGTTTAGGACTGGGAAACAAACGCTAGCTCGCCTTGCAAGAAACACACTCTGCTTTTGAGAAAACAGCACTCTTCTACTCTCCTGTGTTTCCTATAGGGCCAGAACAGTGAGCTTGCTCAGAACAAAAGAACTGTGCTTCCTACACACACGGGGCATATCTAGTTCAACTCTGCTTAGGAAACTGACCAGAACAGTAGCTTCTCTTCAGTCCAATACACTGTACTTGCTGGGAACAGACGCGAGTGCTATTTGCACTGTGTATGGCAATGGGAGCGCAATAGTGACTCTTCTTAGCAGAAAACAACTCTTGCTCGTAGGACCAGAATCTGCATGGGATTCAACTCCGTTTAGGACTGGGAAACAAACGCTAGCTCGCCTTGCAAGAAACACACTCTGCTTTTGAGAAAACAGCACTCTTCTACTCTCCTGTGTTTCCTATAGGGCCAGAACAGTGAGCTTGCTCAGAACAAAAGAACTGTGCTTCCTACACACACGGGGCATATCTAGTTCAACTCTGCTTAGGAAACTGACCAGAACAGTAGCTTCTCTTCAGTCCAATACACTGTACTTGCTGGGAACAGACGCGAGTGCTATTTGCACTGTGTATGGCAATGGGAGCACAATAGTGACTCTTCTAAGCAGAAAAGAACTCTTGCTCGTAGGACCAGAAACTGCATGGGATTCAACTCCGTTTAGGACCGGGAAACAAACGCTAGCTCGCCTTGCAAGAAACACACTCTGCTTTTGAGAAAACAGCACTCTTCTACTCTCCTGTGTTTCCTATAGGGCCAGAACAGTGAGCTTGCTCAGAACAAAAGAACTGTGCTTCCTACACACACGGGGCATATCTAGTTCAACTCTGCTTAGGAAACTGACCAGAACAGTAGCTTCTCTTCAGTCCAATACACTGTACTTGCTGGGAACAGACGCGAGTGCTATTTGCACTGTGTATGGCAATGGGAGCGCAATAGTGACTCTTCTTAGCAGAAAACAACTCTTGCTCGTAGGACCAGAAACTGCATGGGATTCTACTCCGTTTAGGACTGGGAAACAAACGCTAGCTCACCTTGCAAGAAACACACTCTGCTTTTGAGAAAACAGCACTCTTCTACTCTCCTGTGTTTCCTATAGGGCCAGAACAGTGAGCTTGCTCAGAACAAAAGAACTGTGCTTCCTACACACACGGGGCATATCTAGTTCAACTCTGCTTAGGAAACTGACCAGAACAGTAGCTTCTCTTCAGTCCAATACACTGTACTTGCTGGGAACAGACGCGAGTGCTATTTGCACTGTGTATGGCAATGGGAGCGCAATAGTGACTCTTCTTAGCAGAAAACAACTCTTGCTCGTAGGACCAGAATCTGCATGGGATTCAACTCCGTTTAGGACTGGGAAACAAACGCTAGCTCGCCTTGCAAGAAACACACTCTGCTTTTGAGAAAACAGCACTCTTCTACCTTCCTGTGTTTTCTATAGGGCCAGAACAGTGAGCTTGCTCAGAACAAAAGAACTGTGCTTCCTACACACACGGGGCATATCTAGTTCAACTCTGCCTAGGAAACTGACCAGAACAGTAGCTTCTCTTCAGTCCAATACACTGTACTTGCTGGGAACAGACGCGAGTGCTATTTGCACTGTGTATGGCAATGAGAGCGCAATAGTTACTCTTCTAAGCAGAAAACAACTCTTGCTCGTAGGACCAGAAACTGCATGGGATTCAACTCCGTTTAGGACTGGGAAACAAACGCTAGCTCGCCTTGCAAGAAACACACTCTGCTTTTGAGAAAACAGCACTCTTCTACTCTCCTGTGTTTCCTATAGGGCCAGAACAGTGAGCTTGCTCAGAACCAAAGAACTGTGCTTCCTACACACACGGGGCATATCTAGTTCAACTCTGCTTAGGAAACTGACCAGAACAGTAGCTTCTCTTCAGTCCAATACACTGTACTTTCTGGGAACAGACGCGAGTGCTATTTGCACTGTGTATGGCAATGGGAGCGCAATAGTGACTCTTCTTAGCAGAAAACAACTCTTGCTCGTAGGACCACAAACTGCATGGGATTCAACTCCGTTTAGGACTGGGAAACAAACGCTAGCTCGCCTTGCAAGAAACACACTCTGCTTTTGAGAAAACAGCACTCTTCTACTCTCCTGTGTTTCCTATAGGGCCAGAACAGTGAGCTTGCTCAGAACCAAAGAACTGTGCTTCCTACACACACGGGGCATATCTAGTTCAACTCTGCTTAGGAAACTGACCAGAACAGTAGCTTCTCTTCATTCCAATACACTGTACTTGCTGGGAACAGACGCGAGTGCTATTTGCACTGTGTATGGCAATGGGAGCGCAATAGTGACTCTTCTTAGCAGAAAACAACTCTTGCTCGTAGGACCAGAATCTGCATGGGATTCAACTCCGTTTAGGACTGGGAAACAAACGCTAGCTCGCCTTGCAAGAAACACACTCTGCTTTTGAGAAAACAGCACTCTTCTACTCTCCTGTGTTTCCAATAGGGCCAGAACAGTGAGCCTGCTCAGAACAAAACAACTGTGCTTCCTACACACACGGGGCATATCTAGTTCAACTCTGCTTAGGAAACTGACAAGAACAGTAGCTTCTCTTCAGTCCAATACACTGTACTTGCTGGGAACAGACGCGAGTGCTATTTGCACTGTGTATGGCAATGGGAGCGCAATAGTGACTCTTCTAAGCAGAAAACAACTCTTGCTCGTAGGACCAGAAACTGCATGGGATTCAACTCCGTTTAGGACTGGGAAACAAACGCTAGCTCGCCTTGCAAGAAACACACTCTGCTTTTGAGAAAACAGCACTCTTCTACTCTCCTGTGTTTCCTATAGGGCCAGAACAGTGAGCTTGCTCAGAACCAAAGAACTGTGCTTCCTACACACACGGGGCATATCTAGTTCAACTCTGCTTAGGAAACTGACCAGAACAGTAGCTTCTCTTCAGTCCAATACACTGTACTTGCTGGGAACAGACGCGAGTGCTATTTGCACTGTGTATGGCAATGGGAGCGCAATAGTGACTCTTCTTAGCAGAAAACAACTCTTGCTCGTAGGACCAGAATCTGCATGGGATTCAACTCCGTTTAGGACTGGGAAACAAACGCTAGCTCGCCTTGCAAGAAACACACTCTGCTTTTGAGAAAACAGCACTCTTCTACTCTCCTGTGTTTCCTATAGGGCCAGAACAGTGAGCTTGCTCAGAACAAAACAACTGTGCTTCCTACACACACGGGGCATATCTAGTTCAACTCTGCTTAGGAAACTGACCAGAACAGTAGCTTCTCTTCAGTCCAATACACTGTACTTGCTGGGAACAGACGCGAGTGCTATTTGCACTGTGTATGGCAATGGGAGCGCAATAGTGACTCTTCTTAGCAGAAAACAACTCTTGCTCGTAGGACCAGAATCTGCATGGGATTCAACTCCGTTTAGGACTGGGAAACAAACGCTAGCTCGCCTTGCAAGAAACACACTCTGCTTTTGAGAAAACAGCACTCTTCTACTCTCCTGTGTTTCCTATAGGGCCAGAACAGTGAGCTTGCTCAGAACAAAAGAACTGTGCTTCCTACACACACGGGGCATATCTAGTTCAACTCTGCTTAGGAAACTGACCAGAACAGTAGCTTCTCTTCAGTCCAATACACTGTACTTGCTGGGAACAGACGCGAGTGCTATTTGCACTGTGTATGGCAATGAGAGCGCAATAGTGACTCTTCTAAGCAGAAAACAACTCTTGCTCGTAGGACCAGAAACTGCATGGGATTCAACTCCGTTTAGGACTGGGAAACAAACGCTAGCTCGCCTTGCAAGAAACACACTCTGCTTTTGAGAAAACAGCACTCTTCTACTCTCCTGTGTTTCCTATAGGGCCAGAACAGTGAGCTTGCTCAGAACAAAAGAACTGTGCTTCCTACACACACGGGGCATATCTAGTTCAACTCTGCTTAGGAAACTGACCAGAACAGTAGCTTCTCTTCAGTCCAATACACTGTACTTGCTGGGAACAGACGCGAGTGCTATTTGCACTGTGTATGGCAATGGGAGCGCAATAGTGACTCTTCTTAGCAGAAAACAACTCTTGCTCGTAGGACCAGAAACTGCATGGGATTCAACTCCGTTTAGGACTGGGAAACAAACGCTAGCTCGCCTTGCAAGAAACACACTCTGCTTTTGAGAAAACAGCACTCTTCTACTCTCCTGTGTTTCCTATAGGGCCAGAACAGTGAGCTTGCTCAGAACAAAAGAACTGTGCTTCCTACACACACGGGGCATATCTAGTTCAACTCTGCTTAGGAAACTGACCAGAACAGTAGCTTCTCTTCAGTCCAATACACTGTACTTGCTGGGAACAGACGCGAGTGCTATTTGCACTGTGTATGGCAATGGGAGCGCAATAGTGACTCTTCTTAGCAGAAAACAACTCTTGCTCGTAGGACCACAAACTGCATGGGATTCAACTCCGTTTAGGACTGGGAAACAAACGCTAGCTCACCTTGCAAGAAACACACTCTGCTTTTGAGAAAACAGCACTCTTCTACTCTCCTGTGTTTCCTATAGGGCCAGAACAGTGAGCTTGCTCAGAACAAAAAAACTGTGCTTCCTACACACACGGGGCATATCTAGTTCAACTCTGCTTAGGAAACTGACCAGAACAGTAGCTTCTCTTCAGTCCAATACACTGTACTTGCTGGGAACAGACGCGAGTGCTATTTGCACTGTGTATGGCAATGGGAGCGCAATAGTGACTCTTCTTAGCAGAAAACAACTCTTGCTCGTAGGACCACAAACTGCATGGGATTCAACTCCGTTTAGGACTGGGAAACAAACGCTAGCTCGCCTTCCAAGAAACACACTCTGCTTTTGAGAAAACAGCACTCTTCTACTCTCCTGTGTTTCCTATAGGGCCAGAACAGTGAGCTTGCTCAGAACCAAAGAACTGTGCTTCCTACACACACGGGGCATATCTAGTTCAACTCTGCTTAGGAAACTGACCAGAACAGTAGCTTCTCTTCAGTCCAATACACTGTACTTGCTGGGAACAGACGCGAGTGCTATTTGCACTGTGTATGGCAATGGGAGCGCAATAGTGACTCTTCTTAGCAGAAAACAACTCTTGCTCGTAGGACCAGAATCTGCATGGGATTCAACTCCGTTTAGGACTGGGAAACAAACGCTAGCTCGCCTTGCAAGAAACACACTCTGCTTTTGAGAAAACAGCACTCTTCTACTCTCCTGTGTTTCCTATAGGGCCAGAACAGTGAGCTTGCTCAGAACAAAAGAACTGTGCTTCCTACACACACGGGGCATATCTAGTTCAACTCTGCTTAGGAAACTGACCAGAACAGTAGCTTCTCTTCAGTCCAATACACTGTACTTGCTGGGAACAGACGCGAGTGCTATTTGCACTGTGTATGGCAATGGGAGCGCAATAGTGACTCTTCTTAGCAGAAAACAACTCTTGCTCGTAGGACCAGAAACTGCATGGGATTCAACTCCGTTTAGGACTGGGAAACAAATGCTAGCTCGCCTTGCAAGAAACACACTCTGCTTTTGAGAAAACAGCACACTTCTACACTCCTGTGTTTCCTATAGGGCCAGAACAGTGAGCTTGCTCAGAACAAAAGAACTGTGCTTCCTACACACACGGGGCATATCTAGTTCAACTCTGCTTAGGAAACTGACCAGAACAGTAGCTTCTCTTCAGTCCAATACACTGTACTTGCTGGGAACAGACGCGAGTGCTATTTGCACTGTGTATGGCAATGGGAGCGCAATAGTGACTCTTCTTAGCAGAAAACAACTCTTGCTCGTAGGACCAGAAACTGCATGGGATTCAACTCCGTTTAGGACTGGGAAACAAACGCTAGCTCGCCTTGCAAGAAACACACTCTGCTTTTGAGAAAACAGCACTCTTCTACTCTCCTGTGTTTCCTATAGGGCCAGAACAGTGAGCTTGCTCAGAACCAAAGAACTGTGCTTCCTACACACACGGGGCATATCTAGTTCAACTCTGCTTAGGAAACTGACCAGAACAGTAGCTTCTCTTCAGTCCAATACACTGTACTTGCTGGGAACAGACGCGAGTGCTATTTGCACTGTGTATGGCAATGGGAGCGCAATAGTGACTCTTCTTAGCAGAAAACAACTCTTGCTCGTAGGACCACAAACTGCATGGGATTCAACTCCGTTTAGGACTGGGAAACAAACGCTAGCTCGCCTTGCAAGAAACACACTCTGCTTTTGAGAAAACAGCACTCTTCTACTCTCCTGTGTTTCCTATAGGGCCAGAACAGTGAGCTTGCTCAGAACAAAAGAACTGTGCTTCCTACACACACGGGGCATATCTAGTTCAACTCTGCTTAGGAAACTGACCAGAACAGTAGCTTCTCTTCATTCCAATACACTGTACTTGCTGGGAACAGACGCGAGTGCTATTTGCACTGTGTATGGCAATGGGAGCGCAATAGTGACTCTTCTTAGCAGAAAACAACTCTTGCTCGTAGGACCAGAAACTGCATGGGATTCAACTCCGTTTAGGACTGGGAAACAAACGCTAGCTCGCCTTGCAAGAAACACACTCTGCTTTTGAGAAAACAGCACTCTTCTACTCTCCTGTGTTTCCTATAGGGCCAGAACAGTGAGCTTGCTCAGAACAAAAGAACTGTGCTTCCTACACACACGGGGCATATCTAGTTCAACTCTGCTTAGGAAACTGACCAGAACAGTAGCTTCTCTTCAGTCCAATACACTGTACTTGCTGGGAACAGACGCGAGTGCTATTTGCACTGTGTATGGCAATGGGAGCGCAATAGTGACTCTTCTTAGCAGAAAACAACTCTTGCTCGTAGGACCAGAAACTGCATGGGATTCAACTCCGTTTAGGACTGGGAAACAAACGCTAGCTCGCCTTGCAAGAAACACACTCTGCTTTTGAGAAAACAGCACTCTTCTACACTCCTGTGTTTCCTATAGGGCCAGAACAGTGAGCTTGCTCAGAACAAAAGAACTGTGCTTCCTACACACACGGGGCATATCTAGTTCAACTCTGCTTAGGAAACTGACCAGAACAGTAGCTTCTCTTCAGTCCAATACACTGTACTTGCTGGGAACAGACGCGAGTGCTATTTGCACTGTGTATGGCAATGGGAGCGCAATAGTGACTCTTCTTAGCAGAAAACAACTCTTGCTCGTAGGACCAGAAACTGCATGGGATTCAACTCCGTTTAGGACTGGGAAACAAACGCTAGCTCGCCTTGCAAGAAACACACTCTGCTTTTGAGAAAACAGCACTCTTCTACTCTCCTGTGTTTCCTATAGGGCCAGAAGAGTGAGCTTGCTCAGAACAAAAGAACTGTGCTTCCTACACACACGGGGCATATCTAGTTCAACTCTGCTTAGGAAACTGACCAGAACAGTAGCTTCTCTTCAGTCCAATACACTGTACTTTCTGGGAACAGACGCGAGTGCTATTTGCACTGTGTATGGCAATGGGAGCGCAATAGTGACTCTTCTTAGCAGAAAACAACTCTTGCTCGTAGGACCACAAACTGCATGGGATTCTACTCCGTTTAGGACTGGGAAACAAACGCTAGCTCGCCTTGCAAGAAACACACTCTGCTTTTGAGAAAACAGCACTCTTCTACTCTCCTGTGTTTCCTATAGGGCCAGAACAGTGAGCTTGCTCAGAACCAAAGAACTGTGCTTCCTACACACACGGGGCATATCTAGTTCAACTCTGCTTAGGAAACTGACCAGAACAGTAGCTTCTCTTCAGTCCAATACACTGTACTTGCTGGGAACAGACGCGAGTGCTATTTGCACTGTGTATGGCAATGGGAGCGCAATAGTGACTCTTCTTAGCAGAAAACAACTCTTGCTCGTAGGACCAGAATCTGCATGGGATTCAACTCCGTTTAGGACTGGGAAACAAACGCTAGCTCGCCTTGCAAGAAACACACTCTGCTTTTGAGAAAACAGCACTCTTCTACTCTCCTGTGTTTCCTATAGGGCCAGAACAGTGAGCTTGCTCAGAACAAAAGAACTGTGCTTCCTACACACACGGGGCATATCTAGTTCAACTCTGCTTAGGAAACTGACCAGAACAGTAGCTTCTCTTCAGTCCAATACACTGTACTTGCTGGGAACAGACGCGAGTGCTATTTGCACTGTGTATGGCAATGGGAGCGCAATAGTGACTCTTCTTAGCAGAAAACAACTCTTGCTCGTAGGACCAGAAACTGCATGGGATTCAACTCCGTTTAGGACTGGGAAACAAACGCTAGCTCGCCTTGCAAGAAACACACTCTGCTTTTGAGAAAACAGCACACTTCTACACTCCTGTGTTTCCTATAGGGCCAGAACAGTGAGCTTGCTCAGAACAAAAGAACTGTGCTTCCTACACACACGGGGCATATCTAGTTCAACTCTGCTTAGGAAACTGACCAGAACAGTAGCTTCTCTTCAGTCCAATACACTGTACTTGCTGGGAACAGACGCGAGTGCTATTTGCACTGTGTATGGCAATGGGAGCGCAATAGTGACTCTTCTTAGCAGAAAACAACTCTTGCTCGTAGGACCAGAAACTGCATGGGATTCAACTCCGTTTAGGACTGGGAAACAAACGCTAGCTCGCCTTGCAAGAAACACACTCTGCTTTTGAGAAAACAGCACTCTTCTACTCTCCTGTGTTTCCTATAGGGCCAGAACAGTGAGCTTGCTCAGAACCAAAGAACTGTGCTTCCTACACACACGGGGCATATCTAGTTCAACTCTGCTTAGGAAACTGACCAGAACAGTAGCTTCTCTTCAGTCCAATACACTGTACTTGCTGGGAACAGACGCGAGTGCTATTTGCACTGTGTATGGCAATGGGAGCGCAATAGTGACTCTTCTTAGCAGAAAACAACTCTTGCTCGTAGGACCACAAACTGCATGGGATTCAACTCCGTTTAGGACTGGGAAACAAACGCTAGCTCGCCTTGCAAGAAACACACTCTGCTTTTGAGAAAACAGCACTCTTCTACTCTCCTGTGTTTCCTATAGGGCCAGAACAGTGAGCTTGCTCAGAACAAAAGAACTGTGCTTCCTACACACACGGGGCATATCTAGTTCAACTCTGCTTAGGAAACTGACCAGAACAGTAGCTTCTCTTCAGTCCAATACACTGTACTTGCTGGGAACAGACGCGAGTGCTATTTGCACTGTGTATGGCAATGGGAGCGCAATAGTGACTCTTCTTAGCAGAAAACAACTCTTGCTCGTAGGACCAGAAACTGCATGGGATTCAACTCCGTTTAGGACTGGGAAACAAACGCTAGCTCGCCTTGCAAGAAACACACTCTGCTTTTGAGAAAACAGCACTCTTCTACTCTCCTGTGTTTCCTATAGGGCCAGAACAGTGAGCTTGCTCAGAACCAAAGAACTGTGCTTCCTACACACACGGGGCATATCTAGTTCAACTCTGCTTAGGAAACTGACCAGAACAGTAGCTTCTCTTCAGTCCAATACACTGTACTTGCTGGGAACAGACGCGAGTGCTATTTGCACTGTGTATGGCAATGGGAGCGCAATAGTGACTCTTCTTAGCAGAAAACAACTCTTGCTCGTAGGACCACAAACTGCATGGGATTCAACTCCGTTTAGGACTGGGAAACAAACGCTAGCTCGCCTTGCAAGAAACACACTCTGCTTTTGAGAAAACAGCACTCTTCTACTCTCCTGTGTTTCCTATAGGGCCAGAACAGTGAGCTTGCTCAGAACAAAAGAACTGTGCTTCCTACACACACGGGGCATATCTAGTTCAACTCTGCTTAGGAAACTGACCAGAACAGTAGCTTCTCTTCATTCCAATACACTGTACTTGCTGGGAACAGACGCGAGTGCTATTTGCACTGTGTATGGCAATGGGAGCGCAATAGTGACTCTTCTTAGCAGAAAACAACTCTTGCTCGTAGGACCAGAAACTGCATGGGATTCAACTCCGTTTAGGACTGGGAAACAAACGCTAGCTCGCCTTGCAAGAAACACACTCTGCTTTTGAGAAAACAGCACTCTTCTACTCTCCTGTGTTTCCTATAGGGCCAGAACAGTGAGCTTGCTCAGAACAAAAGAACTGTGCTTCCTACACACACGGGGCATATCTAGTTCAACTCTGCTTAGGAAACTGACCAGAACAGTAGCTTCTCTTCAGTCCAATACACTGTACTTGCTGGGAACAGACGCGAGTGCTATTTGCACTGTGTATGGCAATGGGAGCGCAATAGTGACTCTTCTTAGCAGAAAACAACTCTTGCTCGTAGGACCAGAAACTGCATGGGATTCAACTCCGTTTAGGACTGGGAAACAAACGCTAGCTCGCCTTGCAAGAAACACACTCTGCTTTTGAGAAAACAGCACTCTTCTACACTCCTGTGTTTCCTATAGGGCCAGAACAGTGAGCTTGCTCAGAACAAAAGAACTGTGCTTCCTACACACACGGGGCATATCTAGTTCAACTCTGCTTAGGAAACTGACCAGAACAGTAGCTTCTCTTCAGTCCAATACACTGTACTTGCTGGGAACAGACGCGAGTGCTATTTGCACTGTGTATGGCAATGGGAGCGCAATAGTGACTCTTCTTAGCAGAAAACAACTCTTGCTCGTAGGACCAGAAACTGCATGGGATTCAACTCCGTTTAGGACTGGGAAACAAACGCTAGCTCGCCTTGCAAGAAACACACTCTGCTTTTGAGAAAACAGCACTCTTCTACTCTCCTGTGTTTCCTATAGGGCCAGAACAGTGAGCTTGCTCAGAACCAAAGAACTGTGCTTCCTACACACACGGGGCATATCTAGTTCAACTCTGCTTAGGAAACTGACCAGAACAGTAGCTTCTCTTCAGTCCAATACACTGTACTTTCTGGGAACAGACGCGAGTGCTATTTGCACTGTGTATGGCAATGGGAGCGCAATAGTGACTCTTCTTAGCAGAAAACAACTCTTGCTCGTAGGACCACAAACTGCATGGGATTCTACTCCGTTTAGGACTGGGAAACAAACGCTAGCTCGCCTTGCAAGAAACACACTCTGCTTTTGAGAAAACAGCACTCTTCTACTCTCCTGTGTTTCCTATAGGGCCAGAACAGTGAGCTTGCTCAGAACCAAAGAACTGTGCTTCCTACACACACGGGGCATATCTAGTTCAACTCTGCTTAGGAAACTGACCAGAACAGTAGCTTCTCTTCAGTCCAATACACTGTACTTGCTGGGAACAGACGCGAGTGCTATTTGCACTGTGTATGGCAATGGGAGCGCAATAGTGACTCTTCTTAGCAGAAAACAACTCTTGCTCGTAGGACCAGAATCTGCATGGGATTCAACTCCGTTTAGGACTGGGAAACAAACGCTAGCTCGCCTTGCAAGAAACACACTCTGCTTTTGAGAAAACAGCACTCTTCTACTCTCCTGTGTTTCCTATAGGGCCAGAACAGTGAGCTTGCTCAGAACAAAAGAACTGTGCTTCCTACACACACGGGGCATATCTAGTTCAACTCTGCTTAGGAAACTGACCAGAACAGTAGCTTCTCTTCAGTCCAATACACTGTACTTGCTGGGAACAGACGCGAGTGCTATTTGCACTGTGTATGGCAATGGGAGCGCAATAGTGACTCTTCTTAGCAGAAAACAACTCTTGCTCGTAGGACCAGAAACTGCATGGGATTCAACTCCGTTTAGGACTGGGAAACAAACGCTAGCTCGCCTTGCAAGAAACACACTCTGCTTTTGAGAAAACAGCACACTTCTACACTCCTGTGTTTCCTATAGGGCCAGAACAGTGAGCTTGCTCAGAACAAAAGAACTGTGCTTCCTACACACACGGGGCATATCTAGTTCAACTCTGCTTAGGAAACTGACCAGAACAGTAGCTTCTCTTCAGTCCAATACACTGTACTTGCTGGGAACAGACGCGAGTGCTATTTGCACTGTGTATGGCAATGGGAGCGCAATAGTGACTCTTCTTAGCAGAAAACAACTCTTGCTCGTAGGACCAGAAACTGCATGGGATTCAACTCCGTTTAGGACTGGGAAACAAACGCTAGCTCGCCTTGCAAGAAACACACTCTGCTTTTGAGAAAACAGCACTCTTCTACTCTCCTGTGTTTCCTATAGGGCCAGAACAGTGAGCTTGCTCAGAACCAAAGAACTGTGCTTCCTACACACACGGGGCATATCTAGTTCAACTCTGCTTAGGAAACTGACCAGAACAGTAGCTTCTCTTCAGTCCAATACACTGTACTTGCTGGGAACAGACGCGAGTGCTATTTGCACTGTGTATGGCAATGGGAGCGCAATAGTGACTCTTCTTAGCAGAAAACAACTCTTGCTCGTAGGACCACAAACTGCATGGGATTCAACTCCGTTTAGGACTGGGAAACAAACGCTAGCTCGCCTTGCAAGAAACACACTCTGCTTTTGAGAAAACAGCACTCTTCTACTCTCCTGTGTTTCCTATAGGGCCAGAACAGTGAGCTTGCTCAGAACAAAAGAACTGTGCTTCCTACACACACGGGGCATATCTAGTTCAACTCTGCTTAGGAAACTGACCAGAACAGTAGCTTCTCTTCATTCCAATACACTGTACTTGCTGGGAACAGACGCGAGTGCTATTTGCACTGTGTATGGCAATGGGAGCGCAATAGTGACTCTTCTTAGCAGAAAACAACTCTTGCTCGTAGGACCAGAAACTGCATGGGATTCAACTCCGTTTAGGACTGGGAAACAAACGCTAGCTCGCCTTGCAAGAAACACACTCTGCTTTTGAGAAAACAGCACTCTTCTACTCTCCTGTGTTTCCTATAGGGCCAGAACAGTGAGCTTGCTCAGAACAAAAGAACTGTGCTTCCTACACACACGGGGCATATCTAGTTCAACTCTGCTTAGGAAACTGACCAGAACAGTAGCTTCTCTTCAGTCCAATACACTGTACTTGCTGGGAACAGACGCGAGTGCTATTTGCACTGTGTATGGCAATGGGAGCGCAATAGTGACTCTTCTTAGCAGAAAACAACTCTTGCTCGTAGGACCAGAAACTGCATGGGATTCAACTCCGTTTAGGACTGGGAAACAAACGCTAGCTCGCCTTGCAAGAAACACACTCTGCTTTTGAGAAAACAGCACTCTTCTACACTCCTGTGTTTCCTATAGGGCCAGAACAGTGAGCTTGCTCAGAACAAAAGAACTGTGCTTCCTACACACACGGGGCATATCTAGTTCAACTCTGCTTAGGAAACTGACCAGAACAGTAGCTTCTCTTCAGTCCAATACACTGTACTTGCTGGGAACAGACGCGAGTGCTATTTGCACTGTGTATGGCAATGGGAGCGCAATAGTGACTCTTCTTAGCAGAAAACAACTCTTGCTCGTAGGACCAGAAACTGCATGGGATTCAACTCCGTTTAGGACTGGGAAACAAACGCTAGCTCGCCTTGCAAGAAACACACTCTGCTTTTGAGAAAACAGCACTCTTCTACTCTCCTGTGTTTCCTATAGGGCCAGAACAGTGAGCTTGCTCAGAACCAAAGAACTGTGCTTCCTACACACACGGGGCATATCTAGTTCAACTCTGCTTAGGAAACTGACCAGAACAGTAGCTTCTCTTCAGTCCAATACACTGTACTTTCTGGGAACAGACGCGAGTGCTATTTGCACTGTGTATGGCAATGGGAGCGCAATAGTGACTCTTCTTAGCAGAAAACAACTCTTGCTCGTAGGACCACAAACTGCATGGGATTCTACTCCGTTTAGGACTGGGAAACAAACGCTAGCTCGCCTTGCAAGAAACACACTCTGCTTTTGAGAAAACAGCACTCTTCTACTCTCCTGTGTTTCCTATAGGGCCAGAACAGTGAGCTTGCTCAGAACCAAAGAACTGTGCTTCCTACACACACGGGGCATATCTAGTTCAACTCTGCTTAGGAAACTGACCAGAACAGTAGCTTCTCTTCAGTCCAATACACTGTACTTTCTGGGAACAGACGCGAGTGCTATTTGCACTGTGTATGGCAATGGGAGCGCAATAGTGACTCTTCTTAGCAGAAAACAACTCTTGCTCGTAGGACCACAAACTGCATGGGATTCTACTCCGTTTAGGACTGGGAAACAAACGCTAGCTCGCCTTGCAAGAAACACACTCTGCTTTTGAGAAAACAGCACTCTTCTACTCTCCTGTGTTTCCTATAGGGCCAGAACAGTGAGCTTGCTCAGAACAAAAGAACTGTGCTTCCTACACACACGGGGCATATCTAGTTCAACTCTGCTTAGGAAACTGACCAGAACAGTAGCTTCTCTTCAGTCCAATACACTGTACTTGCTGGGAACAGACGCGAGTGCTATTTGCACTGTGTATGGCAATGGGAGCGCAATAGTGACTCTTCTTAGCAGAAAACAACTCTTGCTCGTAGGACCAGAAACTGCATGGGATTCAACTCCGTTTAGGACTGGGAAACAAACGCTAGCTCGCCTTGCAAGAAACACACTCTGCTTTTGAGAAAACAGCACTCTTCTACTCTCCTGTGTTTCCTATAGGGCCAGAACAGTGAGCTTGCTCAGAACAAAAGAACTGTGCTTCCTACACACACGGGGCATATCTAGTTCAACTCTGCTTAGGAAACTGACCAGAACAGTAGCTTCTCTTCAGTCCAATACACTGTACTTGCTGGGAACAGACGCGAGTGCTATTTGCACTGTGTATGGCAATGGGAGCGCAATAGTGACTCTTCTTAGCAGAAAACAACTCTTGCTCGTAGGACCAGAAACTGCATGGGATTCAACTCCGTTTAGGACTGGGAAACAAACGCTAGCTCGCCTTGCAAGAAACACACTCTGCTTTTGAGAAAACAGCACTCTTCTACACTCCTGTGTTTCCTATAGGGCCAGAACAGTGAGCTTGCTCAGAACAAAAGAACTGTGCTTCCTACACACACGGGGCATATCTAGTTCAACTCTGCTTAGGAAACTGACCAGAACAGTAGCTTCTCTTCAGTCCAATACACTGTACTTGCTGGGAACAGACGCGAGTGCTATTTGCACTGTGTATGGCAATGGGAGCGCAATAGTGACTCTTCTTAGCAGAAAACAACTCTTGCTCGTAGGACCAGAAACTGCATGGGATTCAACTCCGTTTAGGACTGGGAAACAAACGCTAGCTCGCCTTGCAAGAAACACACTCTGCTTTTGAGAAAACAGCACTCTTCTACTCTCCTGTGTTTCCTATAGGGCCAGAACAGTGAGCTTGCTCAGAACCAAAGAACTGTGCTTCCTACACACACGGGGCATATCTAGTTCAACTCTGCTTAGGAAACTGACCAGAACAGTAGCTTCTCTTCAGTCCAATACACTGTACTTTCTGGGAACAGACGCGAGTGCTATTTGCACTGTGTATGGCAATGGGAGCGCAATAGTGACTCTTCTTAGCAGAAAACAACTCTTGCTCGTAGGACCACAAACTGCATGGGATTCTACTCCGTTTAGGACTGGGAAACAAACGCTAGCTCGCCTTGCAAGAAACACACTCTGCTTTTGAGAAAACAGCACTCTTCTACTCTCCTGTGTTTCCTATAGGGCCAGAACAGTGAGCTTGCTCAGAACAAAAGAACTGTGCTTCCTACACACACGGGGCATATCTAGTTCAACTCTTTAGGAAACTGACCAGAACAGTAGCTTCTCTTCAGTCCAATACACTGTACTTGCTGGGAACAGACGCGAGTGCTATTTGCACTGTGTATGGCAATGGGAGCGCAATAGTGACTCTTCTAAGCAGAAAAGAACTCTTGCTCGTAGGACCAGAAACTGCATGGGATTCAACTCCGTTTAGGACTGGGAAACAAACGCTAGCTCGCCTTGCAAGAAACACACTCTGCTTTTGAGAAAACAGCACTCTTCTACTCTCCTGTGTTTCCTATAGGGCCAGAACAGTGAGCTTGCTCAGAACAAAAGAACTGTGCTTCCTACACACACGGGGCATATCTAGTTCAACTCTGCTTAGGAAACTGACCAGAACAGTAGCTTCTCTTCAGTCCAATACACTGTACTTGCTGGGAACAGACGCGAGTGCTATTTGCACTGTGTATGGCAATGGGAGCGCAATAGTGACTCTTCTTAGCAGAAAACAACTCTTGCTCGTAGGACCAGAAACTGCATGGGATTCTACTCCGTTTAGGACTGGGAAACAAACGCTAGCTCGCCTTGCAAGAAACACACTCTGCTTTTGAGAAAACAGCACTCTTCTACTCTCCTGTGTTTCCTATAGGGCCAGAACAGTGAGCTTGCTCAGAACAAAAGAACTGTGCTTCCTACACACACGGGGCATATCTAGTTCAACTCTGCTTAGGAAACTGACCAGAACAGTAGCTTCTCTTCAGTCCAATACACTGTACTTGCTGGGAACAGACGCGAGTGCTATTTGCACTGTGTATGGCAATGGGAGCGCAATAGTGACTCTTCTTAGCAGAAAACAACTCTTGCTCGTAGGACCAGAATCTGCATGGGATTCAACTCCGTTTAGGACTGGGAAACAAACGCTAGCTCGCCTTGCAAGAAACACACTCTGCTTTTGAGAAAACAGCACTCTTCTACTCTCCTGTGTTTCCTATAGGGCCAGAACAGTGAGCTTGCTCAGAACAAAAGAACTGTGCTTCCTACACACACGGGGCATATCTAGTTCAACTCTGCTTAGGAAACTGACCAGAACAGTAGCTTCTCTTCAGTCCAATACACTGTACTTGCTGGGAACAGACGCGAGTGCTATTTGCACTGTGTATGGCAATGAGAGCGCAATAGTGACTCTTCTAAGCAGAAAACAACTCTTGCTCGTAGGACCAGAAACTGCATGGGATTCAACTCCGTTTAGGACTGGGAAACAAACGCTAGCTCGCCTTGCAAGAAACACACTCTGCTTTTGAGAAAACAGCACTCTTCTACACTCCTGTGTTTCCTATAGGGCCAGAACAGTGAGCTTGCTCAGAACAAAAGAACTGTGCTTCCTACACACACGGGGCATATCTAGTTCACCTCTGCTTAGGAAACTGACCAGAACAGTAGCTTCTCTTCAGTCCAATACACTGTACTTGCTGGGAACAGACGCGAGTGCTATTTGCACTGTGTATGGCAATGGGAGCGCAATAGTGACTCTTCTTAGCAGAAAACAACTCTTGCTCGTAGGACCAGAAACTGCATGGGATTCAACTCCGTTTAGGACTGGGAAACAAACGCTAGCTCGCCTTGCAAGAAACACACTCTGCTTTTGAGAAAACAGCACTCTTCTACTCTCCTGTGTTTCCTATAGGGCCAGAACAGTGAGCTTGCTCAGAACAAAAGAACTGTGCTTCCTACACACACGGGGCATATCTAGTTCAACTCTGCTTAGGAAACTGACCAGAACAGTAGCTTCTCTTCAGTCCAATACACTGTACTTGCTGGGAACAGACGCGAGTGCTATTTGCACTGTGTATGGCAATGGGAGCGCAATAGTGACTCTTCTTAGCAGAAAACAACTCTTGCTCGTAGGACCAGAAACTGCATGGGATTCAACTCCGTTTAGGACTGGGAAACAAACGCTAGCTCGCCTTGCAAGAAACACACTCTGCTTTTGAGAAAACAGCACTCTTCTACTCTCCTGTGTTTCCTATAGGGCCAGAACAGTGAGCTTGCTCAGAACCAAAGAACTGTGCTTCCTACACACACGGGGCATATCTAGTTCAACTCTGCTTAGGAAACTGACCAGAACAGTAGCTTCTCTTCAGTCCAATACACTGTACTTTCTGGGAACAGACGCGAGTGCTATTTGCACTGTGTATGGCAATGGGAGCGCAATAGTGACTCTTCTTAGCAGAAAACAACTCTTCCTCGTAGGACCAGAAACTGCATAGGATTCTACTCCGTTTAGGACTGGGAAACAAACGCTAGCTCGCCTTGCAAGAAACACACTCTGCTTTTGAGAAAACAGCACTCTTCTACTCTCCTGTGTTTCCTATAGGGCCAGAACAGTGAGCTTGCTCAGAACAAAAGAACTGTGCTTCCTACACACACGGGGCATATCTAGTTCAACTCTGCTTAGGAAACTGACCAGAACAGTAGCTTCTCTTCAGTCCAATACACTGTACTTGCTGGGAACAGACGCGAGTGCTATTTGCACTGTGTATGGCAATGGGAGCGCAATAGTGACTCTTCTTAGCAGAAAACAACTCTTGCTCGTAGGACCAGAAACTGCATGGGATTCAACTCCGTTTAGGACTGGGAAACAAACGCTAGCTCGCCTTGCAAGAAACACACTCTGCTTTTGAGAAAACAGCACTCTTCTACTCTCCTGTGTTTCCTATAGGGCCAGAACAGTGAGCTTGCTCAGAACAAAAGAACTGTGATTCCTACACACACGGGGCATATCTAGTTCAACTCTGCTTAGGAAACTGACCAGAACAGTAGCTTCTCTTCAGTCCAATACACTGTACTTGCTGGGAACAGACGCGAGTGCTATTTGCACTGTGTATGGCAATGGGAGCGCAATAGTGACTCTTCTTAGCAGAAAACAACTCTTGCTCGTAGGACCACAAACTGCATGGGATTCAACTCCGTTTAGGACTGGGAAACAAACGCTAGCTCGCCTTGCAAGAAACACACTCTGCTTTTGAGAAAACAGCACTCTTCTACTCTCCTGTGTTTCCTATAGGGCCAGAACAGTGAGCTTGCTCAGAACCAAAGAACTGTGCTTCCTACACACACGGGGCATATCTAGTTCAACTCTGCTTAGGAAACTGACCAGAACAGTAGCTTCTCTTCAGTCCAATACACTGTACTTTCTGGGAACAGACGCGAGTGCTATTTGCACTGTGTATGGCAATGGGAGCGCAATAGTGACTCTTCTTAGCAGAAAACAACTCTTGCTCGTAGGACCAGAAACTGCATGGGATTCTACTCCGTTTAGGACTGGGAAACAAACGCTAGCTCGCCTTGCAAGAAACACACTCTGCTTTTGAGAAAACAGCACTCTTCTACTCTCCTGTGTTTCCTATAGGGCCAGAACAGTGAGCTTGCTCAGAACAAAAGAACTGTGCTTCCTACACACACGGGGCATATCTAGTTCAACTCTGCTTAGGAAACTGACCAGAACAGTAGCTTCTCTTCAGTCCAATACACTGTACTTGCTGGGAACAGACGCGAGTGCTATTTGCACTGTGTATGGCAATGGGAGCGCAATAGTGACTCTTCTAAGCAGAAAAGAACTCTTGCTCGTAGGACCAGAAACTGCATGGGATTCAACTCCGTTTAGGACTGGGAAACAAACGCTAGCTCGCCTTGCAAGAAACACACTCTGCTTTTGAGAAAACAGCACTCTTCTACTCTCCTGTGTTTCCTATAGGGCCAGAACAGTGAGCTTGCTCAGAACAAAAGAACTGTGCTTCCTACACACACGGGGCATATCTAGTTCAACTCTGCTTAGGAAACTGACCAGAACAGTAGCTTCTCTTCAGTCCAATACACTGTACTTGCTGGGAACAGACGCGAGTGCTATTTGCACTGTGTATGGCAATGGGAGCGCAATAGTGACTCTTCTTAGCAGAAAACAACTCTTGCTCGTAGGACCAGAAACTGCATGGGATTCTACTCCGTTTAGGACTGGGAAACAAACGCTAGCTCGCCTTGCAAGAAACACACTCTGCTTTTGAGAAAACAGCACTCTTCTACTCTCCTGTGTTTCCTATAGGGCCAGAACAGTGAGCTTGCTCAGAACAAAAGAACTGTGCTTCCTACACACACGGGGCATATCTAGTTCAACTCTGCTTAGGAAACTGACCAGAACAGTAGCTTCTCTTCAGTCCAATACACTGTACTTGCTGGGAACAGACGCGAGTGCTATTTGCACTGTGTATGGCAATGGGAGCGCAATAGTGACTCTTCTTAGCAGAAAACAACTCTTGCTCGTAGGACCAGAATCTGCATGGGATTCAACTCCGTTTAGGACTGGGAAACAAACGCTAGCTCGCCTTGCAAGAAACACACTCTGCTTTTGAGAAAACAGCACTCTTCTACTCTCCTGTGTTTCCTATAGGGCCAGAACAGTGAGCTTGCTCAGAACAAAAGAACTGTGCTTCCTACACACACGGGGCATATCTAGTTCAACTCTGCTTAGGAAACTGACCAGAACAGTAGCTTCTCTTCAGTCCAATACACTGTACTTGCTGGGAACAGACGCGAGTGCTATTTGCACTGTGTATGGCAATGAGAGCGCAATAGTGACTCTTCTAAGCAGAAAACAACTCTTGCTCGTAGGACCAGAAACTGCATGGGATTCAACTCCGTTTAGGACTGGGAAACAAACGCTAGCTCGCCTTGCAAGAAACACACTCTGCTTTTGAGAAAACAGCACTCTTCTACACTCCTGTGTTTCCTATAGGGCCAGAACAGTGAGCTTGCTCAGAACAAAAGAACTGTGCTTCCTACACACACGGGGCATATCTAGTTCACCTCTGCTTAGGAAACTGACCAGAACAGTAGCTTCTCTTCAGTCCAATACACTGTACTTGCTGGGAACAGACGCGAGTGCTATTTGCACTGTGTATGGCAATGGGAGCGCAATAGTGACTCTTCTTAGCAGAAAACAACTCTTGCTCGTAGGACCAGAAACTGCATGGGATTCAACTCCGTTTAGGACTGGGAAACAAACGCTAGCTCGCCTTGCAAGAAACACACTCTGCTTTTGAGAAAACAGCACTCTTCTACTCTCCTGTGTTTCCTATAGGGCCAGAACAGTGAGCTTGCTCAGAACAAAAGAACTGTGCTTCCTACACACACGGGGCATATCTAGTTCAACTCTGCTTAGGAAACTGACCAGAACAGTAGCTTCTCTTCAGTCCAATACACTGTACTTGCTGGGAACAGACGCGAGTGCTATTTGCACTGTGTATGGCAATGGGAGCGCAATAGTGACTCTTCTTAGCAGAAAACAACTCTTGCTCGTAGGACCAGAAACTGCATGGGATTCAACTCCGTTTAGGACTGGGAAACAAACGCTAGCTCGCCTTGCAAGAAACACACTCTGCTTTTGAGAAAACAGCACTCTTCTACTCTCCTGTGTTTCCTATAGGGCCAGAACAGTGAGCTTGCTCAGAACCAAAGAACTGTGCTTCCTACACACACGGGGCATATCTAGTTCAACTCTGCTTAGGAAACTGACCAGAACAGTAGCTTCTCTTCAGTCCAATACACTGTACTTTCTGGGAACAGACGCGAGTGCTATTTGCACTGTGTATGGCAATGGGAGCGCAATAGTGACTCTTCTTAGCAGAAAACAACTCTTCCTCGTAGGACCAGAAACTGCATAGGATTCTACTCCGTTTAGGACTGGGAAACAAACGCTAGCTCGCCTTGCAAGAAACACACTCTGCTTTTGAGAAAACAGCACTCTTCTACTCTCCTGTGTTTCCTATAGGGCCAGAACAGTGAGCTTGCTCAGAACAAAAGAACTGTGCTTCCTACACACACGGGGCATATCTAGTTCAACTCTGCTTAGGAAACTGACCAGAACAGTAGCTTCTCTTCAGTCCAATACACTGTACTTGCTGGGAACAGACGCGAGTGCTATTTGCACTGTGTATGGCAATGGGAGCGCAATAGTGACTCTTCTTAGCAGAAAACAACTCTTGCTCGTAGGACCAGAAACTGCATGGGATTCAACTCCGTTTAGGACTGGGAAACAAACGCTAGCTCGCCTTGCAAGAAACACACTCTGCTTTTGAGAAAACAGCACTCTTCTACTCTCCTGTGTTTCCTATAGGGCCAGAACAGTGAGCTTGCTCAGAACAAAAGAACTGTGATTCCTACACACACGGGGCATATCTAGTTCAACTCTGCTTAGGAAACTGACCAGAACAGTAGCTTCTCTTCAGTCCAATACACTGTACTTGCTGGGAACAGACGCGAGTGCTATTTGCACTGTGTATGGCAATGGGAGCGCAATAGTGACTCTTCTTAGCAGAAAACAACTCTTGCTCGTAGGACCACAAACTGCATGGGATTCAACTCCGTTTAGGACTGGGAAACAAACGCTAGCTCGCCTTGCAAGAAACACACTCTGCTTTTGAGAAAACAGCACTCTTCTACTCTCCTGTGTTTCCTATAGGGCCAGAACAGTGAGCTTGCTCAGAACCAAAGAACTGTGCTTCCTACACACACGGGGCATATCTAGTTCAACTCTGCTTAGGAAACTGACCAGAACAGTAGCTTCTCTTCAGTCCAATACACTGTACTTTCTGGGAACAGACGCGAGTGCTATTTGCACTGTGTATGGCAATGGGAGCGCAATAGTGACTCTTCTTAGCAGAAAACAACTCTTGCTCGTAGGACCAGAAACTGCATGGGATTCTACTCCGTTTAGGACTGGGAAACAAACGCTAGCTCGCCTTGCAAGAAACACACTCTGCTTTTGAGAAAACAGCACTCTTCTACTCTCCTGTGTTTCCTATAGGGCCAGAACAGTGAGCTTGCTCAGAACAAAAGAACTGTGCTTCCTACACACACGGGGCATATCTAGTTCAACTCTGCTTAGGAAACTGACCAGAACAGTAGCTTCTCTTCAGTCCAATACACTGTACTTGCTGGGAACAGACGCGAGTGCTATTTGCACTGTGTATGGCAATGGGAGCGCAATAGTGACTCTTCTAAGCAGAAAAGAACTCTTGCTCGTAGGACCACAAACTGCATGGGATTCAACTCCGTTTAGGACCGGGAAACAAACGCTAGCTCGCCTTGCAAGAAACACACTCTGCTTTTGAGAAAACAGCACTCTTCTACTCTCCTGTGTTTCCTATAGGGCCAGAACAGTGAGCTTGCTCAGAACAAAAGAACTGTGCTTCCTACACACACGGGGCATATCTAGTTCAACTCTGCTTAGGAAACTGACCAGAACAGTAGCTTCTCTTCAGTCCAATACACTGTACTTGCTGGGAACAGACGCGAGTGCTATTTGCACTGTGTATGGCAATGGGAGCGCAATAGTGACTCTTCTTAGCAGAAAACAACTCTTGCTCGTAGGACCAGAAACTGCATGGGATTCTACTCCGTTTAGGACTGGGAAACAAACGCTAGCTCGCCTTGCAAGAAACACACTCTGCTTTTGAGAAAACAGCACTCTTCTACTCTCCTGTGTTTCCTATAGGGCCAGAACAGTGAGCTTGCTCAGAACAAAAGAACTGTGCTTCCTACACACACGGGGCATATCTAGTTCAACTCTGCTTAGGAAACTGACCAGAACAGTAGCTTCTCTTCAGTCCAATACACTGTACTTGCTGGGAACAGAAGCGAGTGCTATTTGCACTGTGTATGGCAATGGGAGCGCAATAGTGACTCTTCTTAGCAGAAAACAACTCTTGCTCGTAGGACCAGAATCTGCATGGGATTCAACTCCGTTTAGGACTGGGAAACAAACGCTAGCTCGCCTTGCAAGAAACACACTCTGCTTTTGAGAAAACAGCACTCTTCTACTCTCCTGTGTTTCCTATAGGGCCAGAACAGTGAGCTTGCTCAGAACCAAAGAACTGTGCTTCCTACACACACGGGGCATATCTAGTTCAACTCTGCTTAGGAAACTGACCAGAACAGTAGCTTCTCTTCAGTCCAATACACTGTACTTGCTGGGAACAGACGCGAGTGCTATTTGCACTGTGTATGGCAATGGGAGCGCAATAGTGACTCTTCTTAGCAGAAAACAACTCTTGCTCGTAGGACCAGAATCTGCATGGGATTCAACTCCGTTTAGGACTGGGAAACAAACGCTAGCTCGCCTTGCAAGAAACACACTCTGCTTTTGAGAAAACAGCACTCTTCTACTCTCCTGTGTTTCCTATAGGGCCAGAACAGTGAGCTTGCTCAGAACAAAAGAACTGTGCTTCCTACACACACGGGGCATATCTAGTTCAACTCTGCTTAGGAAACTGACAAGAACAGTAGCTTCTCTTCAGTCCAATACACTGTACTTGCTGGGAACAGACGCGAGTGCTATTTGCACTGTGTATGGCAATGAGAGCGCAATAGTGACTCTTCTAAGCAGAAAACAACTCTTGCTCGTAGGACCAGAAACTGCATGGGATTCAACTCCGTTTAGGACTGGGAAACAAACGCTAGCTCGCCTTGCAAGAAACACACTCTGCTTTTGAGAAAACAGCACTCTTCTACTCTCCTGTGTTTCCTATAGGGCCAGAACAGTGAGCTTGCTCAGAACAAAAGAACTGTGCTTCCTACACACACGGGGCATATCTAGTTCAACTCTGCTTAGGAAACTGACCAGAACAGTAGCTTCTCTTCAGTCCAATACACTGTACTTGCTGGGAACAGACGCGAGTGCTATTTGCACTGTGTATGGCAATGGGAGCGCAATAGTGACTCTTCTTAGCAGAAAACAACTCTTGCTCGTAGGACCAGAAACTGCATGGGATTCAACTCCGTTTAGGACTGGGAAACAAACGCTAGCTCGCCTTGCAAGAAACACACTCTGCTTTTGAGAAAACAGCACTCTTCTACTCTCCTGTGTTTCCTATAGGGCCAGAAGAGTGAGCTTGCTCAGAACAAAAGAACTGTGCTTCCTACACACACGGGGCATATCTAGTTCAACTCTGCTTAGGAAACTGACAAGAACAGTAGCTTCTCTTCAGTCCAATACACTGTACTTGCTGGGAACAGACGCGAGTGCTATTTGCACTGTGTATGGCAATGAGAGCGCAATAGTGACTCTTCTTAGCAGAAAACAACTCTTGCTCGTAGGACCAGAAACTGCATGGGATTCTACTCCGTTTAGGACTGGGAAACAAACGCTAGCTCGCCTTGCAAGAAACACACTCTGCTTTTGAGAAAACAGCACTCTTCTACTCTCCTGTGTTTCCTATAGGGCCAGAACAGTGAGCTTGCTCAGAACAAAAGAACTGTGCTTCCTACACACACGGGGCATATCTAGTTCAACTCTGCTTAGGAAACTGACCAGAACAGTAGCTTCTCTTCAGTCCAATACACTGTACTTGCTGGGAACAGACGCGAGTGCTATTTGCACTGTGTATGGCAATGGGAGCGCAATAGTGACTCTTCTTAGCAGAAAACAACTCTTGCTTGTAGGACCAGAAACTGCATGGGATTCAACTCCGTTTAGGACTGGGAAACAAACGCTAGCTCGCCTTGCAAGAAACACACTCTGCTTTTGAGAAAACAGCACTCTTCTACTCTCCTGTGTTTCCTATAGGGCCAGAACAGTGAGCTTGCTCAGAACAAAAGAACTGTGATTCCTACACACACGGGGCATATCTAGTTCAACTCTGCTTAGGAAACTGACCAGAACAGTAGCTTCTCTTCAGTCCAATACACTGTACTTGCTGGGAACAGACGCGAGTGCTATTTGCACTGTGTATGGCAATGGGAGCGCAATAGTGACTCTTCTTAGCAGAAAACAACTCTTGCTCGTAGGACCAGAAACTGCATGGGATTCAACTCCGTTTAGGACTGGGAAACAAACGCTAGCTCGCCTTGCAAGAAACACACTCTGCTTTTGAGAAAACAGCACTCTTCTACTCTCCTGTGTTTCCTATAGGGCCAGAACAGTGAGCTTGCTCAGAACCAAAGAACTGTGCTTCCTACACACACGGGGCATATCTAGTTCAACTCTGCTTAGGAAACTGACCAGAACAGTAGCTTCTCTTCAGTCCAATACACTGTACTTTCTGGGAACAGACGCGAGTGCTATTTGCACTGTGTATGGCAATGGGAGCGCAATAGTGACTCTTCTTAGCAGAAAACAACTCTTGCTCGTAGGACCAGAAACTGCATGGGATTCTACTCCGTTTAGGACTGGGAAACAAACGCTAGCTCGCCTTGCAAGAAACACACTCTGCTTTTGAGAAAACAGCACTCTTCTACTCTCCTGTGTTTCCTATAGGGCCAGAACAGTGAGCTTGCTCAGAACAAAAGAACTGTGCTTCCTACACACACGGGGCATATCTAGTTCAACTCTGCTTAGGAAACTGACCAGAACAGTAGCTTCTCTTCAGTCCAATACACTGTACTTGCTGGGAACAGACGCGAGTGCTATTTGCACTGTGTATGGCAATGGGAGCGCAATAGTGACTCTTCTAAGCAGAAAAGAACTCTTGCTCGTAGGACCAGAAACTGCATGGGATTCAACTCCGTTTAGGACCGGGAAACAAACGCTAGCTCGCCTTGCAAGAAACACACTCTGCTTTTGAGAAAACAGCACTCTTCTACTCTCCTGTGTTTCCTATAGGGCCAGAACAGTGAGCTTGCTCAGAACAAAAGAACTGTGCTTCCTACACACACGGGGCATATCTAGTTCAACTCTGCTTAGGAAACTGACCAGAACAGTAGCTTCTCTTCAGTCCAATACACTGTACTTGCTGGGAACAGACGCGAGTGCTATTTGCACTGTGTATGGCAATGGGAGCGCAATAGTGACTCTTCTTAGCAGAAAACAACTGTTGCTCGTAGGACCAGAAACTGCATGGGATTCTACTCCGTTTAGGACTGGGAAACAAACGCTAGCTCGCCTTGCAAGAAACACACTCTGCTTTTGAGAAAACAGCACTCTTCTACTCTCCTGTGTTTCCTATATGGCCAGAACAGTGAGCTTGCTCAGAACCAAAGAACTGTGCTTCCTACACACACGGGGCATATCTAGTTCAACTCTGCTTAGGAAACTGACCAGAACAGTAGCTTCTCTTCAGTCCAATACACTGTACTTGCTGGGAACAGACGCGAGTGCTATTTGCACTGTGTATGGCAATGGGAGCGCAATAGTGACTCTTCTTAGCAGAAAACAACTCTTGCTCGTAGGACCAGAATCTGCATGGGATTCAACTCCGTTTAGGACTGGGAAACAAACGCTAGCTCGCCTTGCAAGAAACACACTCTGCTTTTGAGAAAACAGCACTCTTCTACTCTCCTGTGTTTCCTATAGGGCCAGAACAGTGAGCTTGCTCAGAACAAAAGAACTGTGCTTCCTACACACACGGGGCATATCTAGTTCAACTCTGCTTAGGAAACTGACCAGAACAGTAGCTTCTCTTCAGTCCAATACACTGTACTTGCTGGGAACAGACGCGAGTGCTATTTGCACTGTGTATGGCAATGAGAGCGCAATAGTGACTCTTCTAAGCAGAAAACAACTCTTGCTCGTAGGACCAGAAACTGCATGGGATTCAACTCCGTTTAGGACTGGGAAACAAACGCTAGCTCGCCTTGCAAGAAACACACTCTGCTTTTGAGAAAACAGCACTCTTCTACACTCCTGTGTTTCCTATAGGGCCAGAACAGTGAGCTTGCTCAGAACAAAAGAACTGTGCTTCCTACACACACGGGGCATATCTAGTTCACCTCTGCTTAGGAAACTGACAAGAACAGTAGCTTCTCTTCAGTCCAATACACTGTACTTGCTGGGAACAGACGCGAGTGCTATTTGCACTGTGTATGGCAATGGGAGCGCAATAGTGACTCTTCTTAGCAGAAAACAACTCTTGCTCGTAGGACCAGAAACTGCATGGGATTCAACTCCGTTTAGGACTGGGAAACAAACGCTAGCTCGCCTTGCAAGAAACACACTCTGCTTTTGAGAAAACAGCACTCTTCTACTCTCCTGTGTTTCCTATAGGGCCAGAACAGTGAGCTTGCTCAGAACAAAAGAACTGTGCTTCCTACACACACGGGGCATATCTAGTTCAACTCTGCTTAGGAAACTGACCAGAACAGTAGCTTCTCTTCAGTCCAATACACTGTACTTGCTGGGAACAGACGCGAGTGCTATTTGCACTGTGTATGGCAATGGGAGCGCAATAGTGACTCTTCTTAGCAGAAAACAACTCTTGCTCGTAGGACCACAAACTGCATGGGATTCAACTCCGTTTAGGACTGGGAAACAAACGCTAGCTCGCCTTGCAAGAAACACACTCTGCTTTTGAGAAAACAGCACTCTTCTACTCTCCTGTGTTTCCTATAGGGCCAGAACAGTGAGCTTGCTCAGAACAAAAGAACTGTGCTTCCTACACACACGGGGCATATCTAGTTCAACTCTGCTTAGGAAACTGACCAGAACAGTAGCTTCTCTTCAGTCCAATACACTGTACTTGCTGGGAACAGACGCGAGTGCTATTTGCACTGTGTATGGCAATGGGAGCGCAATAGTGACTCTTCTTAGCAGAAAACAACTCTTGCTCGTAGGACCAGAAACTGCATGGGATTCAACTCCGTTTAGGACTGGGAAACAAACGCTAGCTCGCCTTGCAAGAAACACACTCTGCTTTTGAGAAAACAGCACTCTTCTACTCTCCTGTGTTTCCTATAGGGCCAGAACAGTGAGCTTGCTCAGAACCAAAGAACTGTGCTTCCTACACACACGGGGCATATCTAGTTCAACTCTGCTTAGGAAACTGACCAGAACAGTAGCTTCTCTTCAGTCCAATACACTGTACTTGCTGGGAACAGACGCGAGTGCTATTTGCACTGTGTATGGCAATGGGAGCGCAATAGTGACTCTTCTTAGCAGAAAACAACTCTTGCTCGTAGGACCAGAAACTGCACGGGATTCTACTCCGTTTAGGACTGGGAAACAAACGCTAGCTCGCCTTGCAAGAAACACACTCTGCTTTTGAGAAAACAGCACTCTTCTACTCTCCTGTGTTTCCTATAGGGCCAGAACAGTGAGCTTGCTCAGAACAAAAGAACTGTGCTTCCTACACACACGGGGCATATCTAGTTCAACTCTGCTTAGGAAACTGACCAGAACAGTAGCTTCTCTTCAGTCCAATACACTGTACTTGCTGGGAACAGACGCGAGTGCTATTTGCACTGTGTATGGCAATGGGAGCGCAATAGTGACTCTTCTTAGCAGAAAACAACTCTTGCTCGTAGGACCAGAATCTGCATGGGATTCAACTCCGTTTAGGACTGGGAAACAAACGCTAGCTCGCCTTGCAAGAAACACACTCTGCTTTTGAGAAAACAGCACTCTTCTACTCTCCTGTGTTTCCTATAGGGCCAGAACAGTGAGCTTGCTCAGAACAAAAGAACTGTGCTTCCTACACACACGGGGCATATCTAGTTCAACTCTGCTTAGGAAACTGACCAGAACAGTAGCTTCTCTTCAGTCCAATACACTGTACTTGCTGGGAACAGACGCGAGTGCTATTTGCACTGTGTATGGCAATGGGAGCGCAATAGTGACTCTTCTAAGCAGAAAAGAACTCTTGCTCGTAGGACCAGAAACTGCATGGGATTCAACTCCGTTTAGGACCGGGAAACAAACGCTAGCTCGCCTTGCAAGAAACACACTCTGCTTTTGAGAAAACAGCACTCTTCTACTCTCCTGTGTTTCCTATAGGGCCAGAACAGTGAGCTTGCTCAGAACAAAAGAACTGTGCTTCCTACACACACGGGGCATATCTAGTTCAACTCTGCTTAGGAAACTGACCAGAACAGTAGCTTCTCTTCAGTCCAATACACTGTACTTGCTGGGAACAGACGCGAGTGCTATTTGCACTGTGTATGGCAATGGGAGCGCAATAGAGACTCTTCTTAGCAGAAAACAACTCTTGCTCGTAGGACCAGAAACTGCATGGGATTCTACTCCGTTTAGGACTGGGAAACAAACGCTAGCTCGCCTTGCAAGAAACACACTCTGCTTTTGAGAAAACAGCACTCTTCTACTCTCCTGTGTTTCCTATAGGGCCAGAACAGTGAGCTTGCTCAGAACAAAAGAACTGTGCTTCCTACACACACGGGGCATATCTAGTTCAACTCTGCTTAGGAAACTGACCAGAACAGTAGCTTCTCTTCAGTCCAATACACTGTACTTGCTGGGAACAGACGCGAGTGCTATTTGCACTGTGTATGGCAATGGGAGCGCAATAGTGACTCTTCTTAGCAGAAAACAACTCTTGCTCGTAGGACCAGAATCTGCATGGGATTCAACTCCGTTTAGGACTGGGAAACAAACGCTAGCTCGCCTTGCAAGAAACACACTCTGCTTTTGAGAAAACAGCACTCTTCTACTCTCCTGTGTTTCCTATAGGGCCAGAACAGTGAGCTTGCTCAGAACAAAAGAACTGTGCTTCCTACACACACGGGGCATATCTAGTTCAACTCTGCTTAGGAAACTGACCAGAACAGTAGCTTCTCTTCAGTCCAATACACTGTACTTGCTGGGAACAGACGCGAGTGCTATTTGCACTGTGTATGGCAATGAGAGCGCAATAGTGACTCTTCTAAGCAGAAAACAACTCTTGCTCGTAGGACCAGAAACTGCATGGGATTCAACTCCGTTTAGGACTGGGAAACAAACGCTAGCTCGCCTTGCAAGAAACACACTCTGCTTTTGAGAAAACAGCACTCTTCTACTCTCCTGTGTTTCCTATAGGGCCAGAACAGTGAGCTTGCTCAGAACAAAAGAACTGTGCTTCCTACACACACGGGGCATATCTAGTTCAACTCTGCTTAGGAAACTGACCAGAACAGTAGCTTCTCTTCAGTCCAATACACTGTACTTGCTGGGAACAGACGCGAGTGCTATTTGCACTGTGTATGGCAATGGGAGCGCAATAGTGACTCTTCTTAGCAGAAAACAACTCTTGCTCGTAGGACCAGAAACTGCATGGGATTCAACTCCGTTTAGGACTGGGAAACAAACGCTAGCTCGCCTTGCAAGAAACACACTCTGCTTTTGAGAAAACAGCACTCTTCTACTCTCCTGTGTTTCCTATAGGGCCAGAACAGTGAGCTTGCTCAGAACAAAAGAACTGTGCTTCCTACACACACGGGGCATATCTAGTTCAACTCTGCTTAGGAAACTGACCAGAACAGTAGCTTCTCTTCAGTCCAATACACTGTACTTGCTGGGAACAGACGCGAGTGCTATTTGCACTGTGTATGGCAATGGGAGCGCAATAGTGACTCTTCTTAGCAGAAAACAACTCTTGCTCGTAGGACCAGAAACTGCATGGGATTCAACTCCGTTTAGGACTGGGAAACAAACGCTAGCTCACCTTGCAAGAAACACACTCTGCTTTTGAGAAAACAGCACTCTTCTACTCTCCTGTGTTTCCTATAGGGCCAGAACAGTGAGCTTGCTCAGAACAAAAAAACTGTGCTTCCTACACACACGGGGCATATCTAGTTCAACTCTGCTTAGGAAACTGACCAGAACAGTAGCTTCTCTTCAGTCCAATACACTGTACTTGCTGGGAACAGACGCGAGTGCTATTTGCACTGTGTATGGCAATGGGAGCGCAATAGTGACTCTTCTTAGCAGAAAACAACTCTTGCTCGTAGGACCACAAACTGCATGGGATTCAACTCCGTTTAGGACTGGGAAACAAACGCTAGCTCGCCTTGCAAGAAACACACTCTGCTTTTGAGAAAACAGCACTCTTCTACTCTCCTGTGTTTCCTATAGGGCCAGAACAGTGAGCTTGCTCAGAACAAAAGAACTGTGCTTCCTACACACACGGGGCATATCTAGTTCAACTCTGCTTAGGAAACTGACCAGAACAGTAGCTTCTCTTCAGTCCAATACACTGTACTTGCTGGGAACAGACGCGAGTGCTATTTGCACTGTGTATGGCAATGGGAGCGCAATAGTGACTCTTCTTAGCAGAAAACAACTCTTGCTCGTAGGACCAGAATCTGCATGGGATTCAACTCCGTTTAGGACTGGGAAACAAACGCTAGCTCGCCTTGCAAGAAACACACTCTGCTTTTGAGAAAACAGCACTCTTCTACTCTCCTGTGTTTCCTATAGGGCCAGAACAGTGAGCTTGCTCAGAACAAAAGAACTGTGCTTCCTACACACACGGGGCATATCTAGTTCAACTCTGCTTAGGAAACTGACCAGAACAGTAGCTTCTCTTCAGTCCAATACACTGTACTTGCTGGGAACAGATGCGAGTGCTATTTGCACTGTGTATGGCAATGAGAGCGCAATAGTGACTCTTCTAAGCAGAAAAAAACTCTTGCTCGTAGGACCAGAAACTGCATGGGATTCAACTCCGTTTAGGACTGGGAAACAAACGCTAGCTCGCCTTGCAAGAAACACACTCTGCTTTTGAGAAAACAGCACTCTTCTACTCTCCTGTGTTTCCTATAGGGCCAGAACAGTGAGCTTGCTCAGAACAAAAGAACTGTGCTTCCTACACACACGGGGCATATCTAGTTCAACTCTGCTTAGGAAACTGACCAGAACAGTAGCTTCTCTTCAGTCCAATACACTGTACTTGCTGGGAACAGACGCGAGTGCTATTTGCACTGTGTATGGCAATGGGAGCGCAATAGTGACTCTTCTTAGCAGAAAACAACTCTTGCTCGTAGGACCAGAAACTGCATGGGATTCAACTCCGTTTAGGACTGGGAAACAAACGCTAGCTCGCCTTGCAAGAAACACACTCTGCTTTTGAGAAAACAGCACTCTTCTACTCTCCTGTGTTTCCTATAGGGCCAGAACAGTGAGCTTGCTCAGAACAAAAGAACTGTGCTTCCTACACACACGGGGCATATCTAGTTCAACTCTGCTTAGGAAACTGACCAGAACAGTAGCTTCTCTTCAGTCCAATACACTGTACTTGCTGGGAACAGACGCGAGTGCTATTTGCACTGTGTATGGCAATGGGAGCGCAATAGTGACTCTTCTTAGCAGAAAACAACTCTTGCTCGTAGGACCAGAAACTGCATGGGATTCAACTCCGTTTAGGACTGGGAAACAAACGCTAGCTCACCTTGCAAGAAACACACTCTGCTTTTGAGAAAACAGCACTCTTCTACTCTCCTGTGTTTCCTATAGGGCCAGAACAGTGAGCTTGCTCAGAACAAAAAAACTGTGCTTCCTACACACACGGGGCATATCTAGTTCAACTCTGCTTAGGAAACTGACCAGAACAGTAGCTTCTCTTCAGTCCAATACACTGTACTTGCTGGGAACAGACGCGAGTGCTATTTGCACTGTGTATGGCAATGGGAGCGCAATAGTGACTCTTCTTAGCAGAAAACAACTCTTGCTCGTAGGACCACAAACTGCATGGGATTCAACTCCGTTTAGGACTGGGAAACAAACGCTAGCTCGCCTTGCAAGAAACACACTCTGCTTTTGAGAAAACAGCACTCTTCTACTCTCCTGTGTTTCCTATAGGGCCAGAACAGTGAGCTTGCTCAGAACAAAAGAACTGTGCTTCCTACACACCCGGGGCATATCTAGTTCAACTCTGCTTAGGAAACTGACCAGAACAGTAGCTTCTCTTCAGTCCAATACACTGTACTTGCTGGGAACAGACGCGAGTGCTATTTGCACTGTGTATGGCAATGGGAGCGCAATAGTGACTCTTCTTAGCAGAAAACAACTCTTGCTCGTAGGACCAGAATCTGCATGGGATTCAACTCCGTTTAGGACTGGGAAACAAACGCTAGCTCGCCTTGCAAGAAACACACTCTGCTTTTGAGAAAACAGCACTCCTCTACTCTCCTGTGTTTCCTATAGGGCCAGAACAGTGAGCTTGCTCAGAACAAAAGAACTGTGCTTCCTACACACACGGGGCATATCTAGTTCAACTCTGCTTAGGAAACTGACCAGAACAGTAGCTTCTCTTCAGTCCAATACACTGTACTTGCTGGGAACAGACGCGAGTGCTATTTGCACTGTGTATGGCAATGGGAGCGCAATAGTGACTCTTCTTAGCAGAAAACAACTCTTGCTCGTAGGACCAGAATCTGCATGGGATTCAACTCCGTTTAGGACTGGGAAACAAACGCTAGCTCGCCTTGCAAGAAACACACTCTGCTTTTGAGAAAACAGCACTCTTCTACTCTCCTGTGTTTCCTATAGGGCCAGAACAGTGAGCTTGCTCAGAACAAAACAACTGTGCTTCCTACACACACGGGGCATATCTAGTTCAACTCTGCTTAGGAAACTGACAAGAACAGTAGCTTCTCTTCAGTCCAATACACTGTACTTGCTGGGAACAGACGCTAGTGCTATTTGCACTGTGTATGGCAATGGGAGCGCAATAGTGACTCTTCTAAGCAGAAAACAACTCTTGCTCGTAGGACCAGAAACTGCATGGGATTCAACTCCGTTTAGGACTGGGAAACAAACGCTAGCTCGCCTTGCAAGAAACACACTCTGCTTTTGAGAAAACAGCACTCTTCTACTCTCCTGTGTTTCCTATAGGGCCAGAACAGTGAGCTTGCTCAGAACAAAAGAACTGTGCTTCCTACACACACGGGGCATATCTAGTTCAACTCTGCTTAGGAAACTGACCAGAACAGTAGCTTCTCTTCAGTCCAATACACTGTACTTGCTGGGAACAGACGCGAGTGCTATTTGCACTGTGTATGGCAATGGGAGCGCAATAGTGACTCTTCTTAGCAGAAAACAACTCTTGCTCGTAGGACCAGAATCTGCATGGGATTCAACTCCGTTTAGGACTGGGAAACAAACGCTAGCTCGCCTTCTAAGAAACACACTCTGCTTTTGAGAAAACAGCACTCTTCTACTCTCCTGTGTTTCCTATAGGGCCAGAACAGTGAGCTTGCTCAGAACAAAAGAACTGTGCTTCCTACACACACGGGGCATATCTAGTTCAACTCTGCTTAGGAAACTGACCAGAACAGTAGCTTCTCTTCAGTCCAATACACTGTACTTGCTGGGAACAGACGCGAGTGCTATTTGCACTGTGTATGGCAATGGGAGCGCAATAGTGACTCTTCTAAGCAGAAAACAACTCTTGCTCGTAGGACCAGAAACTGCATGGGATTCAACTCCATTTAGGACTGGGAAACAAACGCTAGCTCGCCTTGCAAGAAACACACTCTGCTTTTGAGAAAACAGCACTCTTCTACACTCCTGTGTTTCCTATAGGGCCAGAACAGTGAGCTTGCTCAGAACAAAAGAACTGTGCTTCCTACACACACGGGGCATATCTAGTTCAACTCTGCTTAGGAAACTGACCAGAACAGTAGCTTCTCTTCAGTCCAATACACTGTACTTGCTGGGAACAGACGCGAGTGCTATTTGCACTGTGTATGGCAATGGGAGCGCAATAGTGACTCTTCTTAGCAGAAAACAACTCTTGCTCGTAGGACCAGAATCTGCATGGGATTCAACTCCGTTTAGGACTGGGAAACAAACGCTAGCTCGCCTTCTAAGAAACACACTCTGCTTTTGAGAAAACAGCACTCTTCTACTCTCCTGTGTTTCCTATAGGGCCAGAACAGTGAGCTTGCTCAGAACAAAAGAACTGTGCTTCCTACACACACGGGGCATATCTAGTTCAACTCTGCTTAGGAAACTGACCAGAACAGTAGCTTCTCTTCAGTCCAATACACTGTACTTGCTGGGAACAGACGCGAGTGCTATTTGCACTGTGTATGGCAATGGGAGCGCAATAGTGACTCTTCTAAGCAGAAAACAACTCTTGCTCGTAGGACCAGAAACGGCATGGGATTCAACTCCGTTTAGGACTGGGAAACAAACGCTAGCTCGCCTTGCAAGAAACACACTCTGCTTTTGAGAAAACAGCACTCTTCTACACTCCTGTGTTTCCTGTAGGGCCAGAACAGTGAGCTTGCTCAGAACAAAAGAACTGTGCTTCCTGCACACACGGGGCATATCTAGTTCAACTCTGCTTAGGAAACTGACAAGAACAGTAGCTTCTCTTCAGTCCAATACACTGTACTTGCTGGGAACAGACGCGAGTGCTATTTGCACTGTGTATGGCAATGGGAGCGCAATAGTGACTCTTCTAAGCAGAAAACAACTCTTGCTCGTAGGACCAGAAACTGCATGGGATTCAACTCCGTTTAGGACTGGGAAACAAACGCTAGCTCGCCTTGCAAGAAACACACTCTGCTTTTGAGAAAACAGCACTCTTCTACACTCCTGTGTTTCCTATAGGGCCAGAACAGTGAGCTTGCTCAGAACAAAAGAACTGTGCTTCCTACACACACGGGGCATATCTAGTTCAACTCTGCTTAGGAAACTGACAAGAACAGTAGCTTCTCTTCAGTCCAATACACTGTACTTGCTGGGAACAGACGCGAGTGCTATTTGCACTGTGTATGGCAATGGGAGCGCAATAGTGACTCTTCTTAGCAGAAAACAACTCTTGCTCGTAGGACCACAAACTGCATGGGATTCAACTCCGTTTAGGACTGGGAAACAAACGCTAGCTCGCCTTGCAAGAAACACACTCTGCTTTTGAGAAAACAGCACTCTTCTACTCTCCTGTGTTTCCTATAGGGCCAGAACAGTGAGCTTGCTCAGAACAAAAGAACTGTGCTTCCTACACACACGGGGCATATCTAGTTCAACTCTGCTTAGGAAACTGACCAGAACAGTAGCTTCTCTTCAGTCCAATACACTGTACTTGCTGGGAACAGACGCGAGTGCTATTTGCACTGTGTGTGGCAATGGGAGCGCAATAGTGACTCTTAGCAGAAAACAACTCTTGCTCGTAGGACCAGAAACTGCATGGGATTCAACTCCATTTAGGACTGGGAAACAAACGCTAGCTCGCCTTGCAAGAAACACACTCTGCTTTTGAGAAAACAGCACTCTTCTACTCTCCGGTGTTTCCTATAGGGCCAGAACAGTGAGCTTGCTCAGAACAAAAGAACTGTGCTTCCTACACACACGGGGCATATCTAGTTCAACTCTGCTTAGGAAACTGACCAGAACAGTAGCTTCTCTTCAGTCCAATACACTGTACTTGCTGGGAACAGACGCGAGTGCTATTTGCACTGTGTATGGCAATGGGAGCGCAATAGTGACTCTTCTTAGCAGAAAACAACTCTTGCTCGTAGGACCAGAAACTGCATGGGATTCAACTCCGTTTAGGACTGGGAAACAAACGCTAGCTCGCCTTGCAAGAAACACACTCTGCTTTTGAGAAAACAGCACTCTTCTACACTCCTGTGTTTCCTATAGGGCCAGAACAGTGAGCTTGCTCAGAACAAAAGAACTGTGCTTCCTACACACACGGGGCATATCTAGTTCAACTCTGCTTAGGAAACTGACAAGAACAGTAGCTTCTCTTCAGTCCAATACACTGTACTTGCTGGGAACAGACGCGAGTGCTATTTGCACTGTGTATGGCAATGGGAGCGCAATAGTGACTCTTCTTAGCAGAAAACAACTCTTGCTCGTAGGACCACAAACTGCATGGGATTCAACTCCGTTTAGGACTGGGAAACAAACGCTAGCTCGCCTTGCAAGAAACACACTCTGCTTTTGAGAAAACAGCACTCTTCTACTCTCCTGTGTTTCCTATAGGGCCAGAACAGTGAGCTTGCTCAGAACAAAAGAACTGTGCTTCCTACACACACGGGGCATATCTAGTTCAACTCTGCTTAGGAAACTGACCAGAACAGTAGCTTCTCTTCAGTCCAATACACTGTACTTGCTGGGAACAGACGCGAGTGCTATTTGCACTGTGTATGGCAATGGGAGCGCAATAGTGACTCTTCTTAGCAGAAAACAACTCTTGCTCGTAGGACCACAAACTGCATGGGATTCAACTCCGTTTAGGACTGGGAAACAAACGCTAGCTCGCCTTGCAAGAAACACACTCTGCTTTTGAGAAAACAGCACTCTTCTACTCTCCTGTGTTTCCTATAGGGCCAGAACAGTGAGCTTGCTCAGAACAAAAGAACTGTGCTTCCTACACACACGGGGCATATCTAGTTCAACTCTGCTTAGGAAACTGACCAGAACAGTAGCTTCTCTTCAGTCCAATACACTGTACTTGCTGGGAACAGACAAGAGTGCTATTTGCACTGTGTATGGCAATGGGAGCGCAATAGTGACTCTTCTTAGCAGAAAACAACTCTTGCTCGTAGGACGAGAAACTGCATGGGATTCAACTCCGTTTAAAACTGGGAAACAAACGCTAGCTTGCCTTGCAAGAAACACACTCTGCTTTTGAGAAAACAGCACTCTTCTACTCTCCTGTGTTTCCTATAGGGCCAGAACAGTGAGCTTGCTCAGAACCAAAGAACTGTGCTTCCTACACACACGGGGCATATCTAGTTCAACTCTGCTTAGGAAACTGACAAGAACAGTAGCTTCTCTTCAGTCCAATACACTGTACTTGCTGGGAACAGACGCGAGTGCTATTTGCACTGTGTATGGCAATGGGAGCGCAATAGTGACTCTTCTTAGCAGAAAACATCTCTTGCTCGTAGGACCAGAAACTGCATGGGATTCTACTCCGTTTAGGACTGGGAAACAAACGCTAGCTCGCCTTGCAAGAAACACACTCTGCTTTTGAGAAAACAGCACTCTTCTACTCTCCTGTGTTTCCTATAGGGCCAGAACAGTGAGCTTGCTCAGAACAAAAGAACTGTGCTTCCTACACACACGGGGCATATCTAGTTCAACTCTGCTTAGGAAACTGACCAGAACAGTAGCTTCTCTTCAGTCCAATACACTGTACTTGCTGGGAACAGACGCGAGTGCTATTTGCACTGTGTATGGCAATGGGAGCGCAATAGTGACTCTTCTTAGCAGAAAACAACTCTTGCTCGTAGGACCAGAATCTGCATGGGATTCAACTCCGTTTAGGACTGGGAAACAAACGCTAGCTCGCCTTGCAAGAAACACACTCTGCTTTTGAGAAAACAGCACTCTTCTACTCTCCTGTGTTTCCTATAGGGCCAGAACAGTGAGCTTGCTCAGAACAAAACAACTGTGCTTCCTATACACACGGGGCATATCTAGTTCAACTCTGCTTAGGAAACTGACCAGAACAGTAGCTTCTCTTCAGTCCAATACACTGTACTTGCTGGGAACAGACGCGAGTGCTATTTGCACTGTGTATGGCAATGGGAGCGCAATAGTGACTCTTCTTAGCAGAAAACAACTCTTGCTCGTAGGACCAGAAACTGCATGGGATTCAACTCCGTTTAGGACTGGGAAACAAACGCTAGCTCGCCTTGCAAGAACCACACTCTGCTTTTGAGAAAACAGCACTCTTCTACTCTCCTGTGTTTCCTATAGGGCAAGAACAGTGAGCTTGCTCAGAACAAAAGAACTGTGCTTCCTACACACACGGGGCATATCTAGTTCAACTCTGCTTAGGAAACTGACCAGAACAGTAGCTTCTCTTCAGTCCAATACACTGTACTTGCTGGGAACAGACGCGAGTGCTATTTGCACTGTGTATGGCAATGGGAGCGCAATAGTGACTCTTCTTAGCAGAAAACAACTCTTGCTCGTAGGACCAGAAACTGCATGGGATTCAACTCCGTTTAGGACTGGGAAACAAACGCTAGCTCGCCTTGCAAGAAACACACTCTGCTTTTGAGAAAACAGCACTCTTCTACACTCCTGTGTTTCCTATAGGGCCAGAACAGTGAGCTTGCTCAGAACAAAAGAACTGTGCTTCCTACACACACGGGGCATATCTAGTTCAACTCTGCTTAGGAAACTGACAAGAACAGTAGCTTCTCTTCAGTCCAATACACTGTACTTGCTGGGAACAGACGCGAGTGCTATTTGCACTGTGTATGGCAATGGGAGCGCAATAGTGACTCTTCTTAGCAGAAAACAACTCTTGCTCGTAGGACCACAAACTGCATGGGATTCAACTCCGTTTAGGACTGGGAAACAAACGCTAGCTCGCCTTGCAAGAAACACACTCTGCTTTTGAGAAAACAGCACTCTTCTACTCTCCTGTGTTTCCTATAGGGCCAGAACAGTGAGCTTGCTCAGAACCAAAGAACTGTGCTTCCTACACACACGGGGCATATCTAGTTCAACTCTGCTTAGGAAACTGACCAGAACAGTAGCTTCTCTTCAGTCCAATACACTGTACTTGCTGGGAACAGACGCGAGTGCTATTTGCACTGTGTATGGCAATGGGAGCGCAATAGTGACTCTTCTTTGCAGAAAACAACTCTTGCTCGTAGGACCACAAACTGCATGGGATTCAACTCCGTTTAGGACTGGGAAACAAACGCTAGCTCGCCTTGCAAGAAACACACTCTGCTTTTGAGAAAACAGCACTCTTCTACTCTCCTGTGTTTCCTATAGGGCCAGAACAGTGAGCTTGCTCAGAACAAAAGAACTGTGCTTCCTACACACACGGGGCATATCTAGTTCAACTCTGCTTAGGAAACTGACCAGAACAGTAGCTTCTCTTCAGTCCAATACACTGTACTTGCTGGGAACAGACGCGAGTGCTATTTGCACTGTGTATGGCAATGGGAGCGCAATAGTGACTCTTCTTAGCAGAAAACAACTCTTGCTCGTAGGACCAGAAACTGCATCGGATTCAACTCCGTTTAGGACTGGGAAACAAACGCTATTTTGCCTTGCAAGAAACACACTCAGCTTTTGAGAAAACAGCACTCTTCTACTCTCCTGTGTTTCCTATAGGGCCAGAACAGTGAGCTTGCTCAGAACCAAAGAACTGTGCTTCCTACACACACGGGGCATATCTAGTTCAACTCTGCTTAGGAAACTGACAAGAACAGTAGCTTCTCTTCAGTCCAATACACTGTACTTGCTGGGAACAGACGCGAGTGCTATTTGCACTGTGTATGGCAATGGGAGCGCAATAGTGACTCTTCTTAGCAGAAAACAACTCTTGCTCGTAGGACCAGAAACTGCATGGGATTCTACTCCGTTTAGGACTGGGAAACAAACGCTAGCTCGCCTTGCAAGAAACACACTCTGCTTTTGAGAAAACAGCACTCTTCTACTCTCCTGTGTTTCCTATAGGGCCAGAACAGTGAGCTTGCTCAGAACAAAAGAACTGTGCTTCCTACACACACGGGGCATATCTAGTTCAACTCTGCTTAGGAAACTGACCAGAACAGTAGCTTCTCTTCAGTCCAATACACTGTACTTGCTGGGAACAGACGCGAGTGCTATTTGCACTGTGTATGGCAATGGGAGCGCAATAGTGACTCTTCTTAGCAGAAAACAACTCTTGCTCGTAGGACCAGAATCTGCATGGGATTCAACTCCGTTTAGGACTGGGAAACAAACGCTAGCTCGCCTTGCAAGAAACACACTCTGCTTTTGAGAAAACAGCACTCTTCTACTCTCCTGTGTTTCCTATAGGGCCAGAACAGTGAGCTTGCTCAGAACAAAACAACTGTGCTTCCTATACACACGGGGCATATCTAGTTCAACTCTGCTTAGGAAACTGACCAGAACAGTAGCTTCTCTTCAGTCCAATACACTGTACTTGCTGGGAACAGGCGCGAGTGCTCTTTGCACTGTGTATGGCAATGGGAGCGCAATAGTGACTCTTCTAAGCAGAAAACAACTCTTGCTCATAGGACCAGAAACTGCATGGGATTCAACTCCGTTTAGGACTGGGAAACAAACGCTAGCTCGCCTTGCAAGAAACACACTCTGCTTTTGAGAAAACAGCACTCTTCTACACTCCTGTGTTTCCTATAGGGCCAGAACAGTGAGCTTGCTCAGAACAAAAGAACTGTGCTTCCTACACACACGGGGCATATCTAGTTCAACTCTGCTTAGGAAACTGACCAGAACAGTAGCTTCTCTTCAGTCCAATACACTGTACTTGCTGGGAACAGACGCGAGTGCTATTTGCACTGTGTATGGCAATGGGAGCGCAATAGTGACTCTTCTTAGCAGAAAACAACTCTTGCTCGTAGGACCACAAACTGCATGGGATTCAACTCCGTTTAGGACTGGGAAACAAACGCTAGCTCGCCTTGCAAGAAACACACTCTGCTTTTGAGAAAACAGCACTCTTCTACTCTCCTGTGTTTCCTATAGGGCCAGAACAGTGAGCTTGCTCAGAACAAAAGAACTGTGCTTCCTACACACACGGGGCATATCTAGTTCAACTCTGCTTAGGAAACTGACCAGAACAGTAGCTTCTCTTCATTCCAATACACTGTACTTGCTGGGAACAGACGCGAGTGCTATTTGCACTGTGTATGGCAATGGGAGCGCAATAGTGACTCTTCTTAGCAGAAAACAACTCTTGCTCGTAGGACCACAAACTGCATGGGATTCAACTCCGTTTAGGACTGGGAAACAAACGCTAGCTCGCCTTGCAAGAAACACACTCTGCTTTTGAGAAAACAGCACTCTTCTACTCTCCTGTGTTTCCTATAGGGCCAGAACAGTGAGCTTGCTCAGAACAAAAGAACTGTGCGTCCTACACACACGGGGCATATCTAGTTCAACTCTGCTTAGGAAACTGACCAGAACAGTAGCTTCTCTTCAGTCCAATACACTGTACTTGCTGGGAACAGACGCGAGTGCTATTTGCACTGTGTATGGCAATGGGAGCGCAATAGTGACTCTTCTTAGCAGAAAACAACTCTTGCTCGTAGGACCACAAACTGCATGGGATTCAACTCCGTTTAGGACTGGGAAACAAACGCTAGCTCGCCTTGCAAGAAACACACTCTGCTTTTGAGAAAACAGCACTCTTCTACTCTCCTGTGTTTCCTATAGGGCCAGAACAGTGAGCTTGCTCAGAACAAAAGAACTGTGCTTCCTACACACACGGGGCATATCTAGTTCAACTCTGCTTAGGAAACTGACCAGAACAGTAGCTTCTCTTCAGTCCAATACACTGTACTTGCTGGGAACAGACGCGAGTGCTATTTGCACTGTGTATGGCAATGGGAGCGCAATAGTGACTCTTCTTAGCAGAAAACAACTCTTGCTCGTAGGACCACAAACTGCATGGGATTCAACTCCGTTTAGGACTGGGAAACAAACGCTAGCTCGCCTTGCAAGAAACACACTCTGCTTTTGAGAAAACAGCACTCTTCTACTCTCCTGTGTTTCCTATAGGGCCAGAACAGTGAGCTTGCTCAGAACCAAAGAACTGTGCTTCCTACACACACGGGGCATATCTAGTTCAACTCTGCTTAGGAAACTGACCAGAACAGTAGCTTCTCTTCAGTCCAATACACTGTACTTGCTGGGAACAGACGCGAGTGCTATTTGCACTGTGTATGGCAATGGGAGCGCAATAGTGACTCTTCTTAGCAGAAAACAACTCTTGCTCGTAGGACCAGAAACTGCATGGGATTCTACTCCGTTTAGGACTGGGAAACAAACGCTAGCTGGCCTTGCAAGAAACACACTCTGCTTTTGAGAAAACAGCACTCTTCTACTCTCCTGTGTTTCCTATAGGGCCAGAACAGTGAGCTTGCTCAGAACAAAAGAACTGTGCTTCCTACACACACGGGGCATATCTAGTTCAACTCTGCTTAGGAAACTGACCAGAACAGTAGCTTCTCTTCAGTCCAATACACTGTACTTGCTGGGAACAGACGCGAGTGCTATTTGCACTGTGTATGGCAATGGGAGCGCAATAGTGACTCTTCTTAGCAGAAAACAACTCTTGCTCGTAGGACCAGAATCTGCATGGGATTCAACTCCGTTTAGGACTGGGAAACAAACGCTAGCTCGCCTTGCAAGAAACACACTCTGCTTTTGAGAAAACAGCACTCTTCTACTCTCCTGTGTTTCCTATAGGGCCAGAACAGTGAGCTTGCTCAGAACAAAAGAACTGTGCTTCCTACACACATGGGGCATATCTAGTTCAACTCTGCTTAGGAAACTGACCAGAACAGTAGCTTCTCTTCAGTCCAATACACTGTACTTGCTATGAACAGAAGCGAGTGCTATTTGCACTGTGTATGGCAATGGGAGCGCAATAGTGACTCTTCTTAGCAGAAAACAACTCTTGCTCGTAGGACCAGAAACTGCATGGGATTCAACTCCGTTTAGGACTGGGAAACAAACGCTAGCTCGCCTTGCAAGAAACACACTCTGCTTTTGAGAAAACAGCACTCTTCTACTCTCCTGTGTTTCCTATAGGGCCAGAACAGTGAGCTTGCTCAGAACAAAAAAACTGTGCTTCCTACACACACGGGGCATATCTAGTTCAACTCTGCTTAGGAAACTGACCAGAACAGTAGCTTCTCTTCAGTCCAATACACTGTACTTGCTGGGAACAGACGCGAGTGCTATTTGCACTGTGTATGGCAATGGGAGCGCAATAGTGACTCTTCTTAGCAGAAAACAACTCTTGCTCGTAGGACCAGAAACTGCATGGGATTCAACTCCGTTTAGGACTGGGAAACAAACGCTAGCTCGCCTTGCAAGAAACACACTCTGCTTTTGAGAAAACAGCACTCTTCTACTCTCCTGTGTTTCCTATAGGGCCAGAACAGTGAGCTTGCTCAGAACAAAAGAACTGTGCTTCCTACACACACGGGGCATATCTAGTTCAACTCTGCTTAGGAAACTGACCAGAACAGTAGCTTCTCTTCAGTCCAATACACTGTACTTGCTGGGAACAGACGCGAGTGCTATTTGCACTGTGTATGGCAATGGGAGCGCAATAGTGACTCTTCTAAGCAGAAAACAACTCTTGCTCGTAGGACCACAAACTGCATGGGATTCAACTCCGTTTAGGACTGGGAAACAAACGCTAGCTCGCCTTGCAAGAAACACACTCTGCTTTTGAGAAAACAGCACTCTTCTACTCTCCTGTGTTTCCTATAGGGCCAGAACAGTGAGCTTGCTCAGAACAAAAGAACTGTGCTTCCTACACACACGGGGCATATCTAGTTCAACTCTGCTTAGGAAACTGACAAGAACAGTAGCTTCTCTTCAGTCCAATACACTGTACTTGCTGGGAACAGACGCGAGTGCTATTTGCACTGTGTATGGCAATGGGAGCGCAATAGTGACTGTTCTTAGCAGAAAACAACTCTTGCTCGTAGGACCAGAAACTGCATGGGATTCAACTCCGTTTAGGACTGGGAAACAAACGCTAGCTAGCCTTGCAAGAAACACACTCTGCTTTTGAGAAAACAGCACTCTTCTACTCTCCTGTGTTTCCTATAGGGCCAGAACAGTGAGCTTGCTCAGATCAAAAAAACTGTGCTTCCTACACACACGGGGCATATCTAGTTCAACTCTGCTTAGGAAACTGACCAGAACAGTAGCTTCTCTTCAGTCCAATACACTGTACTTGCTGGGAACAGACGCGAGTGCTATTTGCACTGTGTATGGCAATGGGAGCGCAATAGTGACTCTTCTTAGCAGAAAACAACTCTTGCTCGTAGGACCACAAACTGCATGGGATTCAACTCCGTTTAGGACTGGGAAACAAACGCTAGCTCGCCTTGCAAGAAACACACTCTGCTTTTGAGAAAACAGCACTCTTCTACTCTCCTGTGTTTCCTATAGGGCCAGAACAGTGAGCTTGCTCAGAACAAAACAACTGTGCTTCCTACACACACGGGGCATATCTAGTTCAACTCTGCTTAGGAAACTGACCAGAACAGTAGCTTCTCTTCAGTCCAATACACTGTACTTGCTGGGAACAGACGCGAGTGCTATTTGCACTGTGTATGGCAATGGGAGCGCAATAGTGACTCTTCTTAGCAGAAAACAACTCTTGCTCGTAGGACCAGAAACTGCATGGGATTCAACTCCGTTTAGGACTGGGAAACAAACGCTAGCTCGCCTTGCAAGAAACACACTCTGCTTTTGAGAAAACAGCACTCTTCTACTCTCCTGTGTTTCCTATAGGGCCAGAACAGTGAGCTTGCTCAGAACAAAAGAACTGTGCTTCCTACACACACGGGGCATATCTAGTTCAACTCTGCTTAGGAAACTGACCAGAACAGTAGCTTCTCTTCAGTCCAATACACTGTACTTGCTGGGAACAGACGCGAGTGCTATTTGCACTGTGTATGGCAATGGGAGCGCAATAGTGACTCTTCTTAGCAGAAAACAACTCTTGCTCGTAGGACCAGAATCTGCATGGGATTCAACTCCGTTTAGGACTGGGAAACAAACGCTAGCTCGCCTTGCAAGAAACACACTCTGCTTTTGAGAAAACAGCACTCTTCTACTCTCCTGTGTTTCCTATAGGGCCAGAACAGTGAGCTTGCTCAGAACAAAAGAACTGTGCTTCCTACACACACGGGGCATATCTAGTTCAATTCTGCTTAGGAAACTGACCAGAACAGTAGCTTCTCTTCAGTCCAATACACTGTACTTGCTGGGAACAGACGCGAGTGCTATTTGCACTGTGTATGGCAATGGGAGCGCAATAGTGACTCTTCTTAGCAGAAAACAACTCTTGCTCGTAGGACCAGAATCTGCATGGGATTCAACTCCGTTTAGGACTGGGAAACAAACGCTAGCTCGCCTTGCAAGAAACACACTCTGCTTTTGAGAAAACAGCACTCTTCTACTCTCCTGTGTTTCCTATAGGGCCAGAACAGTGAGCTTGCTCAGAACAAAACAACTGTGCTTCCTACACACACGGGGCATATCTAGTTCAACTCTGCTTAGGAAACTGACCAGAACAGTAGCTTCTCTTCAGTCCAATACACTGTACTTGCTGGGAACAGACGCGAGTGCTATTTGCACTGTGTATGGCAATGGGAGCGCAATAGTGACTCTTCTTAGCAGAAAACAACTCTTGCTCGTAGGACCAGAAACTGCATGGGATTCAACTCCGTTTAGGACTGGGAAACAAACGCTAGCTCGCCTTGCAAGAAACACACTCTGCTTTTGAGAAAACAGCACTCTTCTACTCTCCTGTGTTTCCTATAGGGCCAGAACAGTGAGCTTGCTCAGAACAAAAGAACTGTGCTTCCTACACACACGGGGCATATCTAGTTCAACTCTGCTTAGGAAACTGACCAGAACAGTAGCTTCTCTTCAGTCCAATACACTGTACTTGCTGGGAACAGACGCGAGTGCTATTTGCACTGTGTATGGCAATGGGAGCGCAATAGTGACTCTTCTTAGCAGAAAACAACTCTTGCTCGTAGGACCAGAATCTGCATGGGATTCAACTCCGTTTAGGACTGGGAAACAAACGCTAGCTCGCCTTGCAAGAAACACACTCTGCTTTTGAGAAAACAGCACTCTTCTACTCTCCTGTGTTTCCTATAGGGCCAGAACAGTGAGCTTGCTCAGAACAAAAGAACTGTGCTTCCTACACACACGGGGCATATCTAGTTCAATTCTGCTTAGGAAACTGACCAGAACAGTAGCTTCTCTTCAGTCCAATACACTGTACTTGCTGGGAACAGACGCGAGTGCTATTTGCACTGTGTATGGCAATGGGAGCGCAATAGTGACTCTTCTTAGCAGAAAACAACTCTTGCTCGTAGGACCAGAATCTGCATGGGATTCAACTCCGTTTAGGACTGGGAAACAAACGCTAGCTCGCCTTGCAAGAAACACACTCTGCTTTTGAGAAAACAGCACTCTTCTACTCTCCTGTGTTTCCTATAGGGCCAGAACAGTGAGCTTGCTCAGAACAAAACAACTGTGCTTCCTACACACACGGGGCATATCTAGTTCAACTCTGCTTAGGAAACTGACCAGAACAGTAGCTTCTCTTCAGTCCAATACACTGTACTTGCTGGGAACAGACGCGAGTGCTATTTGCACTGTGTATGGCAATGGGAGCGCAATAGTGACTCTTCTTAGCAGAAAACAACTCTTGCTCATAGGACCAGAAACTGCATGGGATTCAACTCCGTTTAGGACTGGGAAACAAACGCTAGCTCGCCTTGCAAGAAACACACTCTGCTTTTGAGAAAACAGCACTCTTCTACTCTCCTGTGTTTCCTATAGGGCCAGAACAGTGAGGTTGCTCAGAACAAAAGAACTGTGCTTCCTACACACACGGGGCATATCTAGTTCAACTCTGCTTAGGAAACTGACCAGAACAGTAGCTTCTCTTCAGTCCAATACACTGTACTTGCTGGGAACAGACGCGAGTGCTATTTGCACTGTGTATGGCAATGGGAGCGCAATAGTGACTCTTCTTAGCAGAAAACAACTCTTGCTCGTAGGACCAGAAACTGCATGGGATTCTACTCTGTTTAGGACTGGGAAACAAACGCTAGCTCGCCTTGCAAGAAACACACTCTGCTTTTGAGAAAACAGCACTCTTCTACTCTCCTGTGTTTCCTATAGGGCCAGAACAGTGAGCTTGCTCAGAACAAAAGAACTGTGCTTCCTAAACACACGGGGCATATCTAGTTCAACTCTGCTTAGGAAACTGACCAGAACAGTAGCTTCTCTTCAGTCCAATACACTGTACTTGCTGGGAACAGACGCGAGTGCTATTTGCACTGTGTATGGCAATGGGAGCGCAATAGTGACTCTTCTTAGCAGAAAACAACTCTTGCTCGTAGGACCAGAATCTGCATGGGATTCAACTCCGTTTAGGACTGGGAAACAAACGCTAGCTCGCCTTGCAAGAAACACACTCTGCTTTTGAGAAAACAGCACTCTTCTACTCTCCTGTGTTTCCTATAGGGCCAGAACAGTGAGCTTGCTCAGAACAAAACAACTGTACTTCCTACACACACGGGGCATATCTAGTTCAACTCTGCTTAGGAAACTGACAAGAACAGTAGCTTCTCTTCAGTCCAATACACTGTACTTGCTGGGAACAGACGCGAGTGCTATTTGCACTGTGTATGGCAATGGGAGCGCAATAGTGACTCTTCTTAGCAGAAAACAACTCTTGCTCGTAGGACCAGAAACTGCATGGGATTCAACTCCGTTTAGGACTGGGAAACAAACGCTAGCTCGCCTTGCAAGAAACACACTCTGCTTTTGAGAAAACAGCACTCTTCTACTCTCCTGTGTTTCCTATAGGGCCAGAACAGTGAGCTTGCTCAGAACAAAAGAACTGTGCTTCCTACACACACGGGGCATATCTAGTTCAACTCTGCTTAGGAAACTGACCAGAACAGTAGCTTCTCTTCAGTCCAATACACTGTACTTGCTGGGAACAGACGCGAGTGCTATTTGCACTGTGTATGGCAATGGGAGCGCAATAGTGACTCTTCTTAGCAGAAAACAACTCTTGCTCGTAGGACCACAAACTGCATGGGATTCAACTCCGTTTAGGACTGGGAAACAAACGCTAGCTCGCCTTGCAAGAAACACACTCTGCTTTTGAGAAAACAGCACTCTTCTACTCTCCTGTGTTTCCTATAGGGCCAGAACAGTGAGCTTGCTCAGAACAAAAGAACTGTGCTTCTTACACACACGGGGCATATCTAGTTCAACTCTGCTTAGGAAACTGACCAGAACAGTAGCTTCTCTTCAGTCCAATACACTGTACTTGCTGGGAACAGACGCGAGTGCTATTTGCACTGTGTATGGCAATGGGAGCGCAATAGTGACTCTTCTTAGCAGAAAACAACTCTTGCTCGTGGACCACAAACTGCATGGGATTCAACTCCGTTTAGGACTGGGAAACAAACGCTTGCTCGCCTTGCAAGAAACGCACTCTGCTTTTGAGAAAACAGCACTCTTCTACTCTCCTGTGTTTCCTATAGGGCCAGAACAGTGAGCTTGCTCAGAACAAAAGAACTGTGCTTCCTACACACACGGAGCATATCTAGTTCAACTCTGCTTAGGAAACTGACCAGAACAGTAGCTTCTCTTCAGTCCAATACACTGTACTTGCTGGGAACAGACGCGAGTGCTATTTGCACTGTGTATGGCAATGGGAGCGCAATAGTGACTCTTCTTAGCAGAAAACAACTCTTGCTGGTAGGACCAGAATCTGCATGGGATTCAACTCCGTTTAGGACTGGGAAACAAACGCTAGCTCGCCTTGCAAGAAACACACTCTGCTTTTGAGAAAACAGCACTCTTCTACTCTCCTGTGTTTCCTATAGGGCCAGAACAGTGAGCTTGCTCAGAACAAAAGAACTGTGCTTCCTACACACACGGGGCATATCTAGTTCAACTCTGCTTAGGAAACTGACCAGAACAGTAGCTTCTCTTCAGTCCAATACACTGTACTTGCTGGGAACAGACGCGAGTGCTATTTGCACTGTGTATGGCAATGGGAGCGCAATAGTGACTCTTCTTAGCAGAAAACAACTCTTGCTCGTAGGACCAGAATCTGCATGGGATTCAACTCCGTTTAGGACTGGGAAACAAACGCTAGCTCGCCTTGCAAGAAACACACTCTGCTTTTGAGAAAACAGCACTCTTCTACTCTCCTGTGTTTCCTATAGGGCCAGAACAGTGAGCTTGCTCAGAACAAAAGAACTGTGCTTCCTACACACACGGGGCATATCTAGTTCAACTCTGCTTAGGAAACTGACCAGAACAGTAGCTTCTCTTCAGTCCAATACACTGTACTTGCTGGGAACAGACGCGAGTGCTATTTGCACTGTGTATGGCAATGGGAGTGCAATAGTGACTCTTCTTAGCAGAAAACAACTCTTGCTCGTAGGACCAGAAACTGCATGGGATTCTACTCTGTTTAGGACTGGGAAACAAACGCTAGCTCGCCTTGCAAGAAACACACTCTGCTTTTGAGAAAACAGCACTCTTCTACTCTCCTGTGTTTCCTATAGGGCCAGAACAGTGAGCTTGCTCAGAACAAAAGAACTGTGCTTCCTACACACACGGGGCATATCTAGTTCAACTCTGCTTAGGAAACTGACCAGAACAGTAGCTTCTCTTCAGTCCAATACACTGTACTTGCTGGGAACAGACGCGAGTGCTATTTGCACTGTGTATGGCAATGGGAGCGCAATAGTGACTCTTCTTAGCAGAAAACAACTCTTGCTCGTAGGACCAGAAACTGCATGGGATTCTACTCTGTTTAGGACTGGGAAACAAACGCTAGCTCGCCTTGCAAGAAACACACTCTGCTTTTGAGAAAACAGCACTCTTCTACTCTCCTGTGTTTCCTATAGGGCCAGAACAGTGAGCTTGCTCAGAACAAAAGAACTGTGCTTCCTACACACACGGGGCATATCTAGTTCAACTCTGCTTAGGAAACTGACCAGAACAGTAGCTTCTCTTCAGTCCAATACACTGTACTTGCTGGGAACAGACGCGAGTGCTATTTGCACTGTGTATGGCAATGGGAGCGCAATAGTGACTCTTCTTAGCAGAAAACAACTCTTGCTCGTAGGACCAGAATCTGCATGGGATTCAACTCCGTTTAGGACTGGGAAACAAACGCTAGCTCGCCTTGCAAGAAACACACTCTGCTTTTGAGAAAACAGCACTCTTCTACTCTCCTGTGTTTCCTATAGGGCCAGAACAGTGAGCTTGCTCAGAACAAAAGAACTGTGCTTCCTACACACACGGGGCATATCTAGTTCAACTCTGCTTAGGAAACTGACCAGAACAGTAGCTTCTCTTCAGTCCAATACACTGTACTTGCTGGGAACAGACGCGAGTGCTATTTGCACTGTGTATGGCAATGAGAGCGCAATAGTGACTCTTCTAAGCAGAAAACAACTCTTGCTCGTAGGACCAGAAACTGCATGGGATTCAACTCCGTTTAGGACTGGGAAACAAACGCTAGCTCGCCTTGCAAGAAACACACTCTGCTTTTGAGAAAACAGCACTCTTCTACACTCCTGTGTTTCCTATAGGGCCAGAACAGTGAGCTTGCTCAGAACAAAAGAACTGTGCTTCCTACACACACGGGGCATATCTAGTTCAACTCTGCTTAGGAAACTGACCAGAACAGTAGCTTCTCTTCAGTCCAATACACTGTACTTGCTGGGAACAGACGCGAGTGCTATTTGCACTGTGTATGGCAATGGGAGCGCAATAGTGACTCTTCTTAGCAGAAAACAACTCTTGCTCGTAGGACCAGAAACTGCATGGGATTCAACTCCGTTTAGGACTGGGAAACAAACGCTAGCTCGCCTTGCAAGAAACACACTCTGCTTTTGAGAAAACAGCACTCTTCTACTCTCCTGTGTTTCCTATAGGGCCAGAACAGTGAGCTTGCTCAGAACAAAAGAACTGTGCTTCCTACACACACGGGGCATATCTAGTTCAACTCTGCTTAGGAAACTGACCAGAACAGTAGCTTCTCTTCAGTCCAATACACTGTACTTGCTGGGAACAGACGCGAGTGCTATTTGCACTGTGTATGGCAATGGGAGCGCAATAGTGACTCTTCTTAGCAGAAAACAACTCTTGCTCGTAGGACCAGAAACTGCATGGGATTCAACTCCGTTTAGGACTGGGAAACAAACGCTAGCTCGCCTTGCAAGAAACACACTCTGCTTTTGAGAAAACAGCACTCTTCTACTCTCCTGTGTTTCCTATAGGGCCAGAACAGTGAGCTTGCTCAGAACCAAAGAACTGTGCTTCCTACACACACGGGGCATATCTAGTTCAACTCTGCTTAGGAAACTGACCAGAACAGTAGCTTCTCTTCAGTCCAATACACTGTACTTTCTGGGAACAGACGCGAGTGCTATTTGCACTGTGTATGGCAATGGGAGCGCAATAGTGACTCTTCTTAGCAGAAAACAACTCTTCCTCGTAGGACCAGAAACTGCATGGGATTCTACTCCGTTTAGGACTGGGAAACAAACGCTAGCTCGCCTTGCAAGAAACACACTCTGCTTTTGAGAAAACAGCACTCTTCTACTCTCCTGTGTTTCCTATAGGGCCAGAACAGTGAGCTTGCTCAGAACAAAAGAACTGTGCTTCCTACACACACGGGGCATATCTAGTTCAACTCTGCTTAGGAAACTGACCAGAACAGTAGCTTCTCTTCAGTCCAATACACTGTACTTGCTGGGAACAGACGCGAGTGCTATTTGCACTGTGTATGGCAATGGGAGCGCAATAGTGACTCTTCTTAGCAGAAAACAACTCTTGCTCGTAGGACCAGAAACTGCATGGGATTCAACTCCATTTAGGACTGGGAAACAAACGCTAGCTCGCCTTGCAAGAAACACACTCTGCTTTTGAGAAAACAGCACTCTTCTACTCTCCTGTGTTTCCTATAGGGCCAGAACAGTGAGCTTGCTCAGAACAAAAGAACTGTGATTCCTACACACACGGGGCATATCTAGTTCAACTCTGCTTAGGAAACTGACCAGAACAGTAGCTTCTCTTCAGTCCAATACACTGTACTTGCTGGGAACAGACGCGAGTGCTATTTGCACTGTGTATGGCAATGGGAGCGCAATAGTGACTCTTCTTAGCAGAAAACAACTCTTGCTCGTAGGACCAGAAACTGCATGGGATTCAACTCCGTTTAGGACTGGGAAACAAACGCTAGCTCGCCTTGCAAGAAACACACTCTGCTTTTGAGAAAACAGCACTCTTCTACTCTCCTGTGTTTCCTATAGGGCCAGAACAGTGAGCTTGCTCAGAACAAAAGAACTGTGCTTCCTACACACACGGGGCATATCTAGTTCACCTCTGCTTAGGAAACTGACCAGAACAGTAGCTTCTCTTCAGTCCAATACACTGTACTTGCTGGGAACAGACGCGAGTGCTATTTGCACTGTGTATGGCAATGGGAGCGCAATAGTGACTCTTCTTAGCAGAAAACAACTCTTGCTCGTAGGACCAGAAACTGCATGGGATTCAACTCCGTTTAGGACTGGGAAACAAACGCTAGCTCGCCTTGCAAGAAACACACTCTGCTTTTGAGAAAACAGCACTCTTCTACTCTCCTGTGTTTCCTATAGGGCCAGAACAGTGAGCTTGCTCAGAACAAAAGAACTGTGCTTCCTACACACACGGGGCATATCTAGTTCAACTCTGCTTAGGAAACTGACCAGAACAGTAGCTTCTCTTCAGTCCAATACACTGTACTTGCTGGGAACAGACGCGAGTGCTATTTGCACTGTGTATGGCAATGGGAGCGCAATAGTGACTCTTCTTAGCAGAAAACAACTCTTGCTCGTAGGACCAGAAACTGCATGGGATTCAACTCCGTTTAGGACTGGGAAACAAACGCTAGCTCGCCTTGCAAGAAACACACTCTGCTTTTGAGAAAACAGCACTCTTCTACTCTCCTGTGTTTCCTATAGGGCCAGAACAGTGAGCTTGCTCAGAACCAAAGAACTGTGCTTCCTACACACACGGGGCATATCTAGTTCAACTCTGCTTAGGAAACTGACCAGAACAGTAGCTTCTCTTCAGTCCAATACACTGTACTTTCTGGGAACAGACGCGAGTGCTATTTGCACTGTGTATGGCAATGGGAGCGCAATAGTGACTCTTCTTAGCAGAAAACAACTCTTCCTCGTAGGACCAGAAACTGCATGGGATTCTACTCCGTTTAGGACTGGGAAACAAACGCTAGCTCGCCTTGCAAGAAACACACTCTGCTTTTGAGAAAACAGCACTCTTCTACTCTCCTGTGTTTCCTATAGGGCCAGAACAGTGAGCTTGCTCAGAACAAAAGAACTGTGCTTCCTACACACACGGGGCATATCTAGTTCAACTCTGCTTAGGAAACTGACCAGAACAGTAGCTTCTCTTCAGTCCAATACACTGTACTTGCTGGGAACAGACGCGAGTGCTATTTGCACTGTGTATGGCAATGGGAGCGCAATAGTGACTCTTCTTAGCAGAAAACAACTCTTGCTCGTAGGACCAGAAACTGCATGGGATTCAACTCCGTTTAGGACTGGGAAACAAACGCTAGCTCGCCTTGCAAGAAACACACTCTGCTTTTGAGAAAACAGCACTCTTCTACTCTCCTGTGTTTCCTATAGGGCCAGAACAGTGAGCTTGCTCAGAACCAAAGAACTGTGCTTCCTACACACACGGGGCATATCTAGTTCAACTCTGCTTAGGAAACTGACCAGAACAGTAGCTTCTCTTCAGTCCAATACACTGTACTTTCTGGGAACAGACGCGAGTGCTATTTGCACTGTGTATGGCAATGGGAGCGCAATAGTGACTCTTCTTAGCAGAAAACAACTCTTGCTCGTAGGACCAGAAACTGCATGGGATTCTACTCCGTTTAGGACTGGGAAACAAACGCTAGCTCGCCTTGCAAGAAACACACTCTGCTTTTGAGAAAACAGCACTCTTCTACTCTCCTGTGTTTCCTATAGGGCCAGAACAGTGAGCTTGCTCAGAACAAAAGAACTGTGCTTCCTACACACACGGGGCATATCTAGTTCAACTCTGCTTAGGAAACTGACCAGAACAGTAGCTTCTCTTCAGTCCAATACACTGTACTTGCTGGGAACAGACGCGAGTGCTATTTGCACTGTGTATGGCAATGGGAGCGCAATAGTGACTCTTCTAAGCAGAAAAGAACTCTTGCTCGTAGGACCAGAAACTGCATGGGATTCAACTCCGTTTAGGACCGGGAAACAAACGCTAGCTCGCCTTGCAAGAAACACACTCTGCTTTTGAGAAAACAGCACTCTTCTACTCTCCTGTGTTTCCTATAGGGCCAGAACAGTGAGCTTGCTCAGAACAAAAGAACTGTGCTTCCTACACACACGGGGCATATCTAGTTCAACTCTGCTTAGGAAACTGACCAGAACAGTAGCTTCTCTTCAGTCCAATACACTGTACTTGCTGGGAACAGACGCGAGTGCTATTTGCACTGTGTATGGCAATGGGAGCGCAATAGTGACTCTTCTTAGCAGAAAACAACTCTTGCTCGTAGGACCAGAAACTGCATGGGATTCTACTCCGTTTAGGACTGGGAAACAAACGCTAGCTCGCCTTGCAAGAAACACACTCTGCTTTTGAGAAAACAGCACTCTTCTACTCTCCTGTGTTTCCTATAGGGCCAGAACAGTGAGCTTGCTCAGAACAAAAGAACTGTGCTTCCTACACACACGGGGCATATCTAGTTCAACTCTGCTTAGGAAACTGACCAGAACAGTAGCTTCTCTTCAGTCCAATACACTGTACTTGCTGGGAACAGACGCGAGTGCTATTTGCACTGTGTATGGCAATGGGAGCGCAATAGTGACTCTTCTTAGCAGAAAACAACTCTTGCTCGTAGGACCAGAATCTGCATGGGATTCAACTCCGTTTAGGACTGGGAAACAAACGCTAGCTCGCCTTGCAAGAAACACACTCTGCTTTTGAGAAAACAGCACTCTTCTACTCTCCTGTGTTTCCTATAGGGCCAGAACAGTGAGCTTGCTCAGAACCAAAGAACTGTGCTTCCTACACACACGGGGCATATCTAGTTCAACTCTGCTTAGGAAACTGACCAGAACAGTAGCTTCTCTTCAGTCCAATACACTGTACTTGCTGGGAACAGACGCGAGTGCTATTTGCACTGTGTATGGCAATGGGAGCGCAATAGTGACTCTTCTTAGCAGAAAACAACTCTTGCTCGTAGGACCAGAATCTGCATGGGATTCAACTCCGTTTAGGACTGGGAAACAAACGCTAGCTCGCCTTGCAAGAAACACACTCTGCTTTTGAGAAAACAGCACTCTTCTACTCTCCTGTGTTTCCTATAGGGCCAGAACAGTGAGCTTGCTCAGAACAAAAGAACTGTGCTTCCTACACACACGGGGCATATCTAGTTCAACTCTGCTTAGGAAACTGACCAGAACAGTAGCTTCTCTTCAGTCCAATACACTGTACTTGCTGGGAACAGACGCGAGTGCTATTTGCACTGTGTATGGCAATGAGAGCGCAATAGTGACTCTTCTAAGCAGAAAACAACTCTTGCTCGTAGGACCAGAAACTGCATGGGATTCAACTCCGTTTAGGACTGGGAAACAAACGCTAGCTCGCCTTGCAAGAAACACACTCTGCTTTTGAGAAAACAGCACTCTTCTACTCTCCTGTGTTTCCTATAGGGCCAGAACAGTGAGCTTGCTCAGAACAAAAGAACTGTGCTTCCTACACACACGGGGCATATCTAGTTCAACTCTGCTTAGGAAACTGACCAGAACAGTAGCTTCTCTTCAGTCCAATACACTGTACTTGCTGGGAAC